>NC_087297.1:6847500-6925000 GCF_015220805.1 Pogoniulus pusillus
AGAGCCAGCCCTAAAAGTCACATTTCTTCGCTCACCACTCCCAGCTAGGTCTGACCTACCCTGCAAAAGATTATTTCCACAAGAAAAGGACTGTGCCATAAGGAAATAGCAAGGACTCCTCCTCCAAGGAAACTTTGCCCACATAGCTCCCAGGCCTCTTGTTAAGTCTGACTCCTTTTAGACTTGTGAGGAGAAGCTTGAACAGATTAAGTCTTCACTAGCTCAGACTGAGACATCCCAGTGCTGGGAACTCTAATGAAAACGGAGTTGGGAAAATGCCTGTGCTTCCTACACTGAAGCAAAGGAAAGCACAGCTGGCTTCTCTTGAGATCATTTGTGTCTCATTAGCTGCTATTTATTTGTTGCATGTTGTTTGTACAGTTATATTTTAATATTAGAAAACTAAACCAAGTTGCCTGTGCCATGGATGGTTGTATTTATTTAGCTAAATTTTGTATTCTTCAAATACAAAAAACCTGACAAAGGTAAGTACTGGAAAATAGCTTGGAATAGTTTGGCTTAGAAATCAGCCCTAAAGATGACTTCATGAGATACCTTTGCTTTACTATCACAGAATCAAGAAGGTTGGAAGAGACCTCCAAGATCATCCAGTCCAACCTAGCACCCAGCCCTATCCAATCAACTAGACCATGGCACTAAATATCACAACAATCTTGTCTGGAGTATTGATATGTTTTCTTTGGGTCTGATGCACTGTCTTTTAGTAATAAACTGAAGGTAATACTGTAAATAAAGACAAATGCAATTTTTAATAACTAATATTTACAAGTGGGAAAACTAATCATCAGATGATAGTTCATTAATGACACTGACTTGACTTCAATAGAGATTGAATAAAACATTTAAGATTGAATTGTCTCGAAGGACAATTTTTTGTGCTGGCTCACTGACAAAATGATGCTGAGATGTCTGTGTAGGGCCAAGGTTTAGCATGTGTCTGGGTTCCCATTAACTGGAAACTGAGAGCTGTGGATGTGTTCTGTCACTCCTGAAATAAAAAAAAAAATAAGCAACCAACCTCTACCTTATAGCTCTGATCTTGTTTCCATGAGTGATTTAAACCAGTGGATTACGTTAATGTAAAATGAATTCTTAAATTAGGCTGTAGACTTCAGCAGGACAGCAATTTGATTCTCAGCATAGTTGGTACTGAGGAGCTGCCTCGTTTTACTCTAGTTGCCATTTCAACCATGTGTTTTTGAAGCACTAGGTCATAGGAAAATTTCCTTTGCTTTCCCTGGAGAAGTTCAGCTTGCTAGGAAGGAAGCTGCATTTTACAACGTGCTAAGTAAATTCAGTTTGAGACAGTCATATGAGCACATACTAGTGTTTCAGTGGGGAAAACCACATCATTTTAGAAAGTGAAAACATTTATTTTACATATATAATGACATAAAATATGATCACTCACCTTCAGCTTGCTCCATGAGGCTGACAGTATCAAATACTAGGAGCTCTCAAATAGTTAGAAATAAAGACTAAAAATACAAGGTAAACCTAATGCTTGATTTTCACATAGATGTAAATTAAGTGTATTAATGGATTTAAAAGGAAACTATCAAATCAGACCCTGAGTTCTTAAATAGCACTTACTGGCTTTTAATTTGTCAGTGGTTCTACCTGACATATTGCAGGAACAGTGAAGCACAAAGTGGGGATTTGACTTGAATCAGCTTTGAAACAGGTGAGGAACTTGATTATTTTACTGGTGAAACCTGCTTTATAACAATCCTTCCTCATGTATTTTCCTAACATTTTCTTACCCTAGGACAGATAAAAACAAGATTATTTTTGCCAGAATTTAGCAAGTATTCCTAAATTTCATGAGACTGTAATTCTGGGTCGTGCTTCTGAGTGTCCACAGTGTCAGGTGTTTGCCACTGTAGCACACATGGGAACTTGAGAAAGGAACAGTTTGCATTAACCTAGAAATAGCTAGAAGACCTACATATCTACTAACAACTTTGCAAATTCTTTCATAGTCTCTGAAAGTAGACAAGAAAGCCTCTCTGTACCCCTGAGCAGACAAAGATAATTTGGATTAATCAAGGCCAAGGAGTGTAGGAGGAAAGGGGAAAGTCATGGAGTGGCTTGCTCAGATTTCTCTTCATCACGTCTCCAAGGGCACTTCGTTGTCCAAAACTGCAGCTGCCTCCACCACACAGGAAGGACGGAAAGCTGCAAACACTCCTCAGAGGCTTCTCTAGCTCCAGTAAAAGGAAGCAGATGTGGCTCTACATTTGTACTTCTGTCACTAATTTACTCCAATAAAAGATTATTTCCATTTTGAAAAGGAAAAATCTCAAGTATTCCCTAACAGGAAAGTGCTACTAAAAGACACAAATCTACTTAAAATATTTCTTAAGATTATCTCAAATCAATTGGCAGCCCAAAGAGGCCAC
This sequence comes from Pogoniulus pusillus, assembly GCF_015220805.1. Taxonomy (NCBI): domain Eukaryota; kingdom Metazoa; phylum Chordata; class Aves; order Piciformes; family Lybiidae; genus Pogoniulus; species Pogoniulus pusillus. The sequence goes on from NC_087297.1 coordinate 6,849,924, forward strand.
TTTTCTGTCTGGTGGTCTTGTATAGACAGAAGTCACGTTGGTGAAGGAGTGACAGTGCACAACTTCTCAGAAGTTATTGGGCAACGTCAAAGCTGGCAGGGTGACACAGAGGCTGTCAAGATATTACAGATTTAGCCCCAGAATTATATGCTGTCTGATGGACTATAAAGCATTGAAAAATTCTGAAGGTTTATATACAGGAAAATCTCAGCTCTTTGATGATCAATAGAAGAAAGATGACAAGTGATTTTATATCCTTAAGACACGTGGAACTGAGAAAACTAGAGAAACCAAAGGAAAACTATCAATTCTTTCAGATGACTGCAGCACCATGGTTTAGATTGCTATTCACAAATGATAATCTGATTTATCTAGGCAAATCATCTCCTCTCTTATCACCTCTAAATCTTCTCTATCTTTCAAAAGGAAGGAAGGAAGGAAGGAAGGAAGGAAGGAAGGAAGGAAGGAAGGAAGGAAGGAAGGAAGGAAGGAAGGAAGGAAGGAAGGAAGGAAGGAAGGAAGGAAGGAAGGAAGGAAGGAAGGAAGGAAGGAAGGAAGGAAGGAAGGAAGGAAGGAAGGAAGGAAGGAAGGAAGGAAGGAAGGAAGGAAGGAAGGGAAGGAAAGAAAGAGGTAATAATATAACACTAGCAGTGGTTAGACTCATTATCTATGGAGGTCAAAGTAGACACTACAAAATGTGTAAAACTATTCTTCTAGAGAGTTAAATAAGATATTGAGATCTAAGAAAGACCAGAGCACAGGTGAAGTCTTTGCTGTACAATTATATCCACACATTTTAAATTGAGTAGTAATCCAGATTAGCAGTGGATATATCACTGAAACTGAGAACACGATGCTCAACACCCTCCCAGAGGGTCATCAGAGATGCAAGAAAGGATGCTAACAGGAAGAGCTGGTGTACTCAAAACCTTCTCTTCTATTTTCCAGTCTAATAAAAGACACCTTACTCATAAAATCTCTGTTGCTTATGCTCTTAGTTTTGTTATCATCTTAATGGCCTAACACCACAACACTTAACATTTAAGACACAGATGTAATTTTAGCCCTCAGAATAAAAACTTCACTACAAGGCAAGGTAGTGCAATGGTAGAACATCTACTAACCTCTGCCTTCACCCCAAAGAACACACTCCTCTGCCTAAGGATGCCAACCTAACTTCATCATTAACTTCAATGGGACCTGTTTTAAGTCATTTTTTCTTGTTGTTTTTGATTTGCAAGACTTTTTAGTCTGTAAAGGTTAACTGGAGTGAAGCACAGCATTTAAATTCTCCTTGTTTGGTGTACTCTCTCATTTTCTTATTTTAGAAATAGTAATAAAACTCAGGGCTTTGAAAAATCTGTGCCAAATGAAGAAGGGGATTTTCTGGAGTTATTATAGATAATTAAAATGCTCCAGTAAAATTCCACGATAGCTGTGACAAGCTGGCATGCTAAAGCGACTCAGTGAAACTGCTGTGACCCATCACAGCTTTGGAGAAGAGTTAAGTGTCAGAAAGAAACTGCTCTGAGTTTTCAACTCCCAGCTTATGGCTCCAGTGCCAGTAGGAATGACAGAAGTGATGCTGAGTCAAGTGATGATGCAGACTGCATGCCTTGTAGCAATGCTGAATGTTGGAGGAATGAGAAATGGAGCACAATTAACAGAGAACTGCTTCTCATCTTCTTCAAAATCATTCTTGAGAAGTGAGTATTTCTCTAAGGTGTAAGCCTTTCCACCTTGCTCTCCCCAAACAACCCAAAACCCAAACAAACCAACCAACCAAAGGAGACAAATTTACATAACAGACTTCCTTGTGCAAAGCTCCTCAGTCTCCTATATTGGCTACTATCAATGACTTTTGCTTTGTCTCAAGCACAGGTTTCTGCTCTGCTACCACATGGGTCCTTAGTTCACAGAATCACAGAATGGTTTGGGTTAGAAAGGACCTTAAAGATCATCTAATTCCAACCCCTTTGCCATGGGCAGGGACACCTCTTACTAGACCAGCTTACTCCAGGCCCTACTCAACATGGCTGTGAACACTTCTATGCTCAGATCCTCCCCAGTAAGGTGAAGTCCTCCCAAAATATGCAAGTTGCCATTGTGCTTGGGGTATGAGAAATATTAATTTAAAAAAAAATGCTTCTTATGTGAGAACTTGCAAATGAAGATCTGAATTTGATCAACCCTTAGCCTGGAGTATCATAAGAATATAACAGTCTGTGAGCATAGAGGCTGAACAGGACTTATTTGGAACATCACTCAGAGGAGGAGTGGTTCTTGTCTCAAGGTTAAGAATATCTCCACTGCAAAGTCTGAGAAAGGGATAAAGCTGGGAATGCTCTCCAGAGAAGCCATATACACCCTGTCTAGATAGAAAAGAGCAAGAGGAATTGGGCAGCAATGTAGTTGCTTGCACCAAACTGGTGTTGTAATGTTTTTATTTGCTTTCTGCTTATGTCCTTAATTGGTTCCCCCTGTACTGCTAGCAGCAGCCCTCCAGAGTATGCAGTCAGATGACAGCCATGTTCTGTCGATCCTCTGACAGATGTTTACTGATTTGACCTGAGGAAGGATTTGCTTTCCAGCTCTATCTTCCCAGGCATAGGCAAAAGACACAATATGAGATGTTTTGATTTTATTCCTGGATTTCTCCTTGCACGCTTCAGGTAGCTACTTATTTCAAAGGAGAAATGTTTGTGGCATAGTTGCAGTATGTTAGCAAAGAAATAAAAATGGCCTGAAGTTTGGAAAACGAAGCAGTATCCTGGTAAGAAAGAATAAATGACTAGGAAAAAGGCTGGAAAAGCAGCAAGCTGGGACACCACATCTGAAACCTGAGCGTTTTTAAAGGCTGCATTTGGAGAACATAATGCCTGGATTTGAAGAAGCTGCACATAGTAAAATAACATAAAGCATTCAATACCTCACGTGCAACTTGGGAAGATTACAGTGCCTGTGCAAGAAGTTTCTTGTCAGGAGTGTTCTGTGGGAAATGCTTGATTGAGTCAATCAAAATATGGGCTAACTATTACCCATTTTATAATTTTGCACATGACAGTCAGGATTTCATTCCAGTAGGTCATTTGATTCTCTGCAGGTGGCTCTGTTGGTTTCTGGAATTGTGCAGTGTGAATTACATGTTACACAAATGAAAGGCAGTAATAATTCTGGATAACGTTGTATTGGATTCTACAAACATCTTTAGGCCTAATGCAAAGATTCCTTTGAATAATTTATCCAGCTAAGTGTCTGTGGTCCCAAACTCCTAATTTAAAAATGTTGATAAATGAAGTATCTCTTTAGCTAATAAATGAAGTATCTCTTTAGTTATCCTTTGTCAGCAACATTCATTTTAATGGAAAGTGAGTTTACAGGGTTACATGATTGAACTACTGAGCCAAGTCAGTGTTGCCAAATGATGGGCTAAATTATTGATGTTACACACTAATGAATTCTGATGAGAAATAAAATACAGACATTACATTTCAAGTGGTTCATAATTATTTTTGTACTTTAAAAGCAATTTTATTCTTTTTTTCTGAATCATACTGGTTCTATAAAACAAAAACATAGTTAGTGATTATAACTAAAATTATTGAGTTTGTGGCAAAAATGTTCCTGGAAGTTTTCTTCTGCAAGTGCAATGCCATTCACACTAGGATTTTGATTTCTTCTTATACCTCTGGGAGGGGATAATTAAATTAAATGCCTAAAGTTTTTAACTGCTGTCTTTAAATAAAATCATCTACCCTGCAACCATGGCTAAGAGTTCAGTAGATGAGTTTATAATCTATGATATATCAGCATGTTTACTGGAGAAGTTATGAACTGCTATAATTAATTCAGGTGGTGACAAAAACAGAAGAGCTGCCAAAGAGGAGTTTTCAACATGTAAACAATTCATCATTAGACCTGTGTTTTGATACATGTTTTAAATGGGTAGAAGGAGGTTACTAAACTTCAGGTTGCCCCAAAGTGATGTTGCAAGGTTGAATAATTAATTTAAAATGCCATTTCTCTGATTCTTCACTCACTGTACTGGACAAATAAATCTAATTTCTCAGTTTTTACTTATAAAGCCAGAGATAAGCTTTTGCTTATTTGACAGGAGTAGCATTTCATACATTCTGTTCTTAATATTGTCTTCTTTAATATGGCTTCATTTAACTTTTCTTAATTATATACTGAAGGCTTCTGTCAACTGCTGAAAAAGCAAATCCATAAAGTGTTATTTTCTTTCCTTTCTGACTCATAACAACTGAGTATTTCTTTTGTTGCTGTATTCTCTTGTAATTCAAACCCATCAATAGTCAGAAGTGACTACCTGCACAACTCTTCTGGTTTTTACTCACCAAGGAATCTTGTGATTCAAATGATCAGCCTTAGAGAGGTTTGTCATATTTGGCCAATGTCACAAATGAGAGACTCATGAGCTACAGAATCATCACCATAAATCTCAGCATTATCTACACTTTGGCCTAGATCCTGACAACACTACACAAAGACCATCTTCTAATCCACATCAACAGGCAATTAGCAGAACCGTTTGTCTTTATCTCCCTACTACACACTACAGCTTTTAGGTCATAAACATATTTCTGAAAGACTGGATTCATATCACATTAATTTCACATAGTGAAACTTTCAAGTGAAGCCACAGAAGAATTAAGAAAGTTAAGGCTACTAAAGCTGTTCTTATACACTTTTGTAGATCTATTAGTCTTTGGGCACGAAGCTTTGTAAAATAAAGAGGCATAAGAAGCTGGTCTGCCAAGGCATAAGTGGCATAAAAGCCAAAATGCACCTCAAAAATGGCAAAGGAAATTATGTCAGAATAAAGGTATCAGAGTTTGGCCATGAGATAAGCAAAATGAGGTGAAGAGATCAAGCAAGTTCTAATTTCTTCTACGCATTGGTCTTATTTTGAGATTTTTATTCCACTTTCTCACTAGAAAGGTCCTTCTCATCATGCAGCAATAAAATGGTGATGAACCTTTTGTGTGTCTACAGCATGAAAGCTGTACTACAGCAACATAATAAGCAAATTCAAAGATTTTGGTGAATGCTAGTCAGGATTATCCACCCCACTAAAAAAAAACAAACAAACAAAAATAATCACTTTAAGGATTGATATAAAATGTGGGATCATATTCAGAAGAATTCCAAACCCTATTGGCCCAAACTCAGAAGTGTTTGAGAGGAAAGCCACATACTTTTAACAAATACATACTAGGTGTTGATTTCCATCTTTCTTTAGAACCTAATTAACTAAGTAGACAGGTTTTCAAATCAAGCATTACCTTCATGAGCAGAATCAAAAATAGCTGGTCTCAAATTCCCCTTTAACTGTGCAAAAGAACCATTTGATGAACAAGTAATAAACCCCACAACATTTAACTTCAACACTGAAAATGTTTACTGTGAATAAATGTGACTAAATACAAAAGCTTAGAACTAAAGAAAAGGTGAGTAGTCATGTCCCCTTCAGAAATTTATCTGTTAGCCAACTGCATATGTCTCCAAGACAAGGCAGACACAGCAAGACTGCTGAAGTGAAATCAGCAGGTATAAAAGACACAACTGAGTGTAGTCAGCGTAAATGGTGATAACTCAACCCATAACAGAGAAAAATAAAAGAGAAGGCACAGAGATTTTGAAGAGTGTAGGCCCCGAGGGACACCATAACACACCTGTGTTAATAAGTTAGAGAACAGAAGATGTGCTGAAGTTGACTACCATCTGACAGCTAAGAAGCAAGTCAAGAATGAGTGGGTTTCAGAAAGTAAAAGGCCAAACCCTGCCTGCAACACACAGGATTATAGCTGGTCCTGGATATTATGGGACTGCCCTGGCTCTTTTCTTTAAGGAGACAGAACAGAACAGGCTACCATGAAAATCACAGACTTTGCCCAGTCAGTAAGATGCAGTATCCACTGAGATGCCTACAGTTCATTCAGCGAAGATCCAAAGCCTTAGCAAAGAGCAGTCCTTTCTCTGCTGACTTTTGCAAAGTTGCTCAAATAAAGACAGAATCACAGAATCACTGAGGCTGGAAAAGATCTCTGAGATCATCAAGCCCAGTCTGTAACCTAACACCATCACATCAGCTAAACCATGCCACCAAGTGCCACATCCAATCTTCTCTTAAAGACCTCCAGGGACGCTGACTCCACCACCTCACTTAGCAGTTTGTTCCAGTGACCAATCACCCTTTCCATGCGGAAGCGCTTCCTAATATCCTAAACCTTCTCTGGCACAGCTTCAGATCATGCTCTCTTGTCCTGTCACAAGTTGCCTGGGAGCAGAGCCTGACCTCCGCCTTCCTTTCCCTTCAGGTAGTTGCAGAGAGTGATAAGGTCCCCTCTTAAGTCTCCCCTTCTCCAGATTGAAATACAATTCAAAATATATCAAAGCTCTTTTCTAGTGTAAACTGGTGTAGAGTGGAATCATTTAGAACTACAACATCTCTGCCAAAAAGTTTTCAAAGACTCTAGGACAGTCAAAAAACTTGAGTAAAACTGTGGAAAACTATAGTGACCACAGCACTCTGCAATCAAAGTGACCACCAGTGTGTTGATGCTTCATGACTTTGTGCTCTTTGTAGCAATTTCCACCTAACAAAGATGAGTAAAACTCTAAATTCTGATGATCTATTTTTATATCAAAGTACAGATCTCTTAACAATTACACCAATAATCTTGTATTTATTCAAAAGTCACCTTTGTCATACCAGCATCAGTAAAAAATCATACATGAAATCCTTTCAGGTCACAACGAGGATAGCAATGACCCTATCTTTTTGCTAGCGCTTTGGCCCCTAAAATAGTTCTAGCTTAACTATAGACAAGATAAATCATCCAAAAGGATGGACTAAATTGAAGACTGTCAGGATTAAAGTGCAACCACAGTCCCAAATAAAACTACACCTGCCATCATACATCATTTTTGCAATTAGATAGCTAATTGAACTCACTCAAGAGCCAAGGTATTGAAACTTCAAAAGATTATCAGGAAAACAGAAGTCATTAGCACAACATCACCTTGCCTGTACGCTTTTGGAAGAAAAAGGTTTCTATTTTTATATTTCCCCCCCTTAAATTAAAGAGTTTACTCTCATTATTTTTTCTTTCTGGATTAAAAATGCATTTAGTAAGCGTAGAAGGAATTTTTGAAGGCTGAAATCCTCCAAGCAAACTATAGCTTATGGACAACTCTGACTATAATGATGAAATACTCCCCACATTGCTTCATTGTATCACTTCAAACTCTAACCAGAAGAGACCTCCATATAGCTTTTGTATGAATAAAAGTTGTCACTGATTTCAGCATAGGATGTCCTTAGATTGCTAAGATGATTAAGTTAATGTGAAGTCAGTGTGAGCTAGAGTGGAGCTCACAGAACTGTCTTTGGCTACCACAATAAAACCAAAGTCTCTTTTCAGAGCCATGAAGTACACACATATGTAAGCTGCCCAGAAAGAAAGAAGAGCAATGCAGAGTTTGTGCACTTCCAATGGACTAATACTGCACTTCATGCACCGCAGTTCCAATCTCTCAAACTCTGCCACTGGTTGCAATCAGATTGCTGTGGAATGGTATTCCTCCTAAGGTTTGGCTTTTTGTTGTTTGCTAAAGGTAATGACTAACACCAGCAACAGCTCTTATTGGAAACATCCTTCTCATTGATGGCTTTAGTAATGTCACTTTCTTTTAGGCACAGTTCTTCCTTTTTGGGCACAAAGACTTACAGGCACCATGGTCTATCTGCACCTTTGGAAGTTTCTATCAGACCAGCATCTAACAACGACAAGATACTGGTCAAATCTGTCTTCCAGTCTGAGGCAGTTCTTTCTCATCATAATTCCCCCCCAAAATGGCTGCTGTGTATAATTGGAGAGTGCTGCTAGTCAAAAAGTACCTGGTAAAAAGGCCAAAACCTCTTTTATCTACTTTTAAGTCTCTCTTTAGCTGTCACCCAGGTCATGGCTCCTGTAAAGTATTAGAAAACACTTAGGCAGCCAATGTACTGTATCTACTGCCTCTTCTAATTCACTCTTCCCCTGACTCACCTGCTCCTGTTTGCTCTAGTCAAGGTAGCTGCAGGGCTGCAAGCTCTCTTGTGTGAGGATCCCTGTTCAGATGCACACTCACTCACTGACCAGCACAGCGGGTTCTCACTCCCACCCTTTAATGGGAGATGGACACCAGGAACAAAAACTTGGTATATCTTGATGGCAGAAAAGGCAGAGAGTGGAACAGCTGTCATATTTTGTTTTGGGAGTGCATGTCAGTATGCTGAATGTCATCAACCTAAGAACTTCACTGACAGAAGTATACACTGATCTGACAATGACAGAACAGAGACCAGTCCCTACATAAATAAAGCACTGCTGGAACCTCTAAGACATAAAAATGTCATGGTGATGAAAGGAAACCCCCTTCTAAGCACTATGATAATTGCTCTTAGCTGAACTATTCACCATTCTAGTTTTTGTATTTTCCTCTTGCATTATTTAATAGTAAGCTATTATCACTCAGTCTACACAAAGCCATAGCAAGAGTGACAGAACACCAGAAAAGGAGGTCATGGGTAGTGGAAGCAGACAAGGAACAGAATGTTGTCCAGACATTGGACAGAGAAGGGCAACGAGGCTGGCGAGAGACCTCGAGCACAAGCCCTATGAGGAGAGGCTGAGGGAGCTGGGATTGGTTAGCCTGGAGAAAAGGAGGCTCAGGGGTGACCTTATTGCTGTCTACAACTACCTGAGGGGAGGTTGTAGCCAGAAGGAGGCTGCTCTCTTCTCTCAGGTGGCCAGCACCAGAACAAGAGGACACAGCCTCAGGCTGCACCAGAGGAAATTTAGGCTCGAGGTGAGGAGAAAGTTCTTCCCTGAGAGAGTCATTGGACACTGGAATGGGCTGCCCGGGGAGGTGGTGGAGTCGCCGTCCCTGGAGCTGTTCAAGGCAGGATTGGACGTGGCACTTGGTGCCATGGTCTGGCCTTGAGCTCTGTGGTAAAGGGTTGGACTTGATGATCTGTGAGGTCTCTTCCAACCCTAATGATACTGTAAAATACTCTTGGTAGGTCTGAGCTGCTTGGATCTGCCTACCCCAAATGGTGCTGGAACTTAGATGAAAAAAGCTTTGTTTGGGGTGTTAGCTGAGTTACTCAGGGTAGCAAGGCTTACAGACACAGCTTCTCAGCACCAGAACAGAAAAATGAATGTAGAGGTGAAGGACTTCTGCAAAACTCATTCACTATAGCATGGACCAGTTATGGACAGGAGTCCAACCACATATGAGCTTCACAGTACAGCTATTAACATGTTGTGTAGCATTATTGTAAAGTAAAGATTTGTGTATGAGGAGACCAAATGCCACCTGTGGCTTCTATGTCACTATTAGTCATGAGCTCTAGGCTGCACATTGATCACCTCTGTTCTTTACTCATTGTGGGAGTGTCTGAACACAGCAGAGAATGCATCCCAGCTATTCCACTCTGAAACTAAAAAGAAACGAGCTTTCCCAGTTTTCAAATGAGAAATCTGAATGAAAAAAGTACAGTTCCTGACTTAGCTGTTTTCAGTGCAATGTTTAGCACCTATAACACCTCCAAAAATCCATAAGATTATTAATACTAATTTGTAACACTCATAAAGTATAAAATCTGGTCACAATCTTAATTGTATGGCATTTTGTTTTCTCCTGACTTTCTGATTTTAACCTGACTGAGATTTCCTAAATCTTTTGCAGAAGCAGGACATACCTGGAAATTTAGAATTTTGAAACAAACCTCTTGGTGAGATACTGAAAGCAGGTTATGATGTTGATGCATTTAAATGGAATTCTAGAACCTACTCAAGTTAGATTTTACTTTAATGCATTGGATATTAACTGAGACATGTAATTACATAATATTAAAATGTAATAGACTTGTTTCTGCACTCATACAACAGAGCCTGAGTGCCAAAAATTAGAAAACAAGGTTCCTAAGTATATCCTGCACTAAGGCTGCATCAGCAACAGGACTTCTGCAAGACGTCTGAAGACAGTTTTCACTTCAGTCTTTTAAAAACCCTTCACAAATGCCATCTGGTTATGGGCATTAACTATGAGAAGAAAGTGAAAGGAGTGGCATTACAGAAACATGAATTAGATACCATAGCATGAAACAAAAAGAGCAACATTTAAACTATAAAGTATAATTGTTATTTTTCCTAGTAGATATATATGTATCTGGGGAACAAGCCATAAATGGACACCCAGACATCACCAGGAACCATTTCTAGCTCTCGTAACCCCCCAGTGTTACTTTTCAACAAAGAAGGGAAAGTCATCATTTAACTGAGTCAGGAAGGTGAAACACTTCCAAAAAATAGGCTCCTGCTGAAGAAATTTGATATCAATACAGTGAACATGACAATATTGTTTACAGTGGAGAAAAAACACTTGCACAAGACAGGACACAACAACATCCCCTTCAAGAAGTGAGCAGCAATGCTAATGCCATCCTGTGCTTCAAATCTTCATACCCAATGTGTTTATAATAACCATTCCACAGATTTGTGAGGGAAAAATCTCATCTCCCTCTTTTTTTTTTATTTTGACTTTTAATTCCCTCCCCCCAAACCACGCATGGTATATGTGCTAACTTACTGAATTCATCCTTCATGCAATTCCAGTTTATTAAAGAGGTTAAAAATTTATAAAACTCTGATGGGATATGGTTTTAATGCTTCATCACACTACCCATCATTTGCTTTTCAATCTAGATCAGAATGATCTCGCCGACTTCCCTGCAATCACCTACCTGCACAGCTAATATTTTCTGAGCGTTCTCCTGAGAGGCTGCCTGGATGCTCGCCAGCCCAGCCGGGATGCAGAGGCCGCCCCGGCTCCGCCGCCCTGCCAGCGCCCCGCGCCACCGCCTCTGCAGCGCCCGCACCTGGGGCGGCCGCAGGAACAAGGGGTCAGGGCAGGGGGGAGAGGCGAGAAGGGAGGAGAGGAGGGGGTAGGGAGGATGGAGGGGAGAAAGGGGGGTGAAGAAAAAAAAAAAAAGAAAAAAAAGAAAAACATTAAATTCCCAAGTCAGAGTAGGAGAGGAAATTAATGGCAGCGTTCAAGAAGAATGATGGGGGGAAATATAGAAAGCAGTCAATAGCCCATTCTGCGCTGTGCGGGCCTGACAGGAATTTCACAGTCTCTTGGTTTTTCAGCCCACTCATGTGCATTCGTCAGAAACCAGTCACATCTGGCTGCCAGGATGGGGGGTTAATTTTCTCTAAATGCCTCAGCAGTTTTGTTCTAGCCGAGGCAAACTCTGTGACTGCAAAGCTGATGAGTAAAATATTTCTACTTCACCCAGTTTAACTCAAAACCGATAGCCTCGGGACATATTGAACCTTTCTTGAAAAAATAATCTTTTGAAGCATTGTGAATGGCACATCAGGGCAGGCCAAAGTTTAAAATGCAAGTTTAAGACTTTGATGGACACAAGGGCTTTTTTTTTTGGGTTGCTGGGGGTTCCCCCCCACCTCTGTGTAAAGCTTATCATAGCTTGGCAATGTGTGCTTTAGTGCATGACAAAACTAAAGAGAATTAACTTAGCCATCAACTGCTCAGGGAGAACAATAACAGGAAAGAAATTTCCAGATAGAAGTTCCTATTAATCTACCCAGCTATAACCACATGACATGAAAGCATCTAACAGCACTAAATTGCACTGAATGCAGCGGCTGAGAGTGACACTACTTAAAAAAAGGATTTTATATAGACACATAGAAAAGATAACACTTATCCCACAAACTGCATTCAGTGCAAATGCTCCTAACTACAATTATTCTGAGTGGGAGAGCTTAGCTGATAGCTTTTTTTGCTACCAGGAATTATTGTTACAATCTACAGTTAAGACTGGTATCAGTTTTCCCTTAATCTGCAAGGATTTGGAACTCATAAACACAGTGTGGCAGGTCTCGGGCTAAAAGAAAAATGTTTTCATGAGATCTGAAAATCTACCAAGAGAATGCTTTTGAAAGTGCTTGTAGGTGTTGGTAAACTGCTAAATTTGCACACTCCAGACCAGATACAACTTAGAAGACGAAGAAATAAAGCACCTGTGTTCCTGCTTAGTGGAAATACACGGGTTTGCGTTTCATCAGGGTAATTACCTCACTAAATTCCACAGCTATTGTTAGCATGAGGACTTCAAGATTATGCCTGTCAACCAGATTAACACAATGGATTGTACCATTCCTTTGGAAATATTACATTTCATTAAGGTCAACGCCACAGGTCAATAATTGGATCAGTTATAAAGGAGCTTTTACATGATAAGATATGACTGCTCTTTAGGAGCAGGCGCAGTGTACCAGGTGAAAAATCCACTTTTTCAACAGAATGTAGATTGTAGTAATATCAAGTGAGCTATTACAGCCTGGAGAGTAATTAATGCACATTTTCAAAATTAATGGCCTGATTTTCAGAGATACTGAGTTTCCTCAAGTCCCGTTAGATTCCCAGGAAGCTGTGAGTACTCTGCATCTTTGTAAATGAGGCTGTAAAATACTAAAACAGGGCTTTGTACAGTGTGGCTTTTTTAATTTATTTATCCTGCCAGTGTATATTAAAAAATAACATCAGGGAGCAGAGATGAACTCAATGGGAAAATATAAAGATATCAATCTGAATCACAGTCAAAGCCAAACATGGATATGTTTTCCAAGTTAAGGAAGTATTTCTAAGTACAAGTGTCCCTCTCCTCCTATTTTGAGAAATCCTTTTCTGCCCTGTAATCTCCACTCTGGAGTGTGAAAGAGAACGCAGGTGAGAGAAGAGCAAACCAAACATTTTCATTAAACATTTTGCTTCAGCCCCAATAGGAAACTGTTGTTGGCTTGTCAAAAGTATCATTTTTGTAAAGAGTTAAAATAATTGCAAGTTACGTTGTCGTGATGAGGAAAATGGAGGCTGGAAGACCATATGAAAGGGCTATCAGTGGCTATCCAGTTCAACAGCTATCCCATTTTTTGTCTTCAGAGGATAAAAGTGTCCAAACATTTCAAACTGTTAAGCTCTGGCTATTTGAAAATGACCATAATGTTTACTGAGAAACAGATAGTTTGTAATGGCTGGTGTTCAACAGGGCCTCCAATGTTTCTCATTTCCAAGAAGTGAATAAACACTTGCAATTTACAAGCCCATGATGGTTTGTTACCATTTTAAGTATCTCTGCACCTTACCCATCTCATATCTTGAATATATTTTATTGTGCCCTGTACTGGTTTGAGACTAATTGGAATATTTTACTGAGAGAAATTTAATCCTTAGCTGCTAGAAGAAAGAAAAGAAAAGAACATGTCCCCTATATCAGCACTTCAGCTGAGAAATGCAACTAGCCAAAACACAGATAAGACACTCCTCACACACTGCTCAGCTCTCACTTCTGGCTGTGCCTTCTTTCTGGTGGTCTGGTCTCTGTGGCTGCCTCTGCCTTAACTCTAATCTGAACTAACCCTTTTCCCTCTAACCTTCTTTGTGTTTGTTTTTTTTTGAGATCTTACCTCAGATCTCCAGATTTATCAAGTGAGATATACGTGGGGTGATCTAGTTATTTCTGAAGGGAGGGAAAAGAGGGAAGTGGGGATTGGATCCAGAGCCCTTCTGGAGACTCTGACTGTTTCTGGGAGGGGTACTGTGTTTCTGTATCACTTATACCTTGTATATTTCTGTCTATAGCTGTATATATTGTAAATATCTGCTTGTACATTGTGTTAAGCTGTAAATATAAAGCTTCATTTCTTGATTTCCAGCCAGCTGCATCTAGTCTGGGGGATTTTCATAAGAGTGTGGGGGCAGGTAACACCTAAACCATCACACACTCCTCTAATGAAATCTAAACCAAATATTTGTTAATTTTACAACATTAGCTGCCAGATAAATAGCATTTATGCACATCATCAGAAATACTTGTCTGTGAGAAATCAGCAGCTTGGTCAAATAATATTTCTTCCAATGTTAAAATGAATTGCTGGACTCACTAACCTAGGAGGAGCCAGGCAATCTCCTGAGTCAACTGCAGACCTGAAGCTGAGGGAATAATTTTGAAAAGAAAAGTCCTGAGTAATCTCACTAAAGAGCACTTCTAGCCCAAAAAGACCAGGCAGTTCCAGATATTGGAGATGCAAGAGGGAAGGAAACACCAGGATCATTGTTTCTGTCATTCTGGCATCTGCCATGGCTGCAGCTGACTCAGATCCCCTCAACACAACCTTCCATTAAAGGGTCTTTAAGGGTTTCTGCAGTGTCAGAATAAAGCTTGTTCTCTAGAGAGGAGCAACAGCTCCCAAAGAGGTGTGAGTTGTTTTCTTTGTAACTGGAAAGAGCCATTTTTTTTTTGCAGCAGGTGGCTTCACCCAGTCCTCATCCTGCAAAGGAGGAGATGGTGACCTGATGGCTTTGCTGGGGAGGCGCCTTTGTGAGCTGCTGGGGAGGATGAATGATGCTGTCAAGGAGTCACCCCTCACCATGCTGCTACTTTGGGGCTTTTCTGCTACTCTCCTTTATTTGTGTTGTGGCTCCCTTCTGTGCTTCACAGCAGAGGGGAGCATATGGCTCTCTATTTGTTTAATTCCTTGTTTATATATGGTACTGATATCATCAATAATATCCCTGTGAATTCGGCAAAAAGAGATGTCACCTAGCTGTCAGTGCTGTTTCACTTGGAAGCAGGGTACCTCATTCTTTTCTCACCTTTATTATAAATCAAGGCACTTCATTAAAACAATGCCTGGTTCACAGCAATACGCTAATATCTTAATCTGTAATTTCCTTTGAGGGATCAAACTGGGATAAAAAGCATATGGTACTATTTAAAGCTGAGGCCTATTCAAGCCTAATTAATTATTCCAGTGGTATTGTTACTAGGCCCTCATTAATTAACAGTCTCATAATATTTGGATTTTCTATACAGTAAACAAGAGGTAAATTGAAAGAAAATCTCACACAGAGAGAAGGAACTGTATTTTCTTTAGACCAGAAGGCTTTTTGCCTCTCTTGCCTGGCAGTCTAGAGGAACTCAACATTTTTACCTGCTTATCTTTTATTACACAGTCCAGCTGCCTAGGACCACAGCAATGTGAATTACTGTCATCTGACAGTGGACCCCAAATTAGGGGTGTTTACTTAAACATCAAATTGGAGGTGGCCCCATTAAGAATACAAAATGAATAGCACTTGTGATGCTTTTCCTCAGTCAAGAACATACTACTTGGGCTGCCTCAGTTACCAGTTGTGGCCAGTGGCTACTTGCTAGCAATATATTGGGTTATGATTACAAACCTAATGCTCCTCTCTGCTCTTTTTAATTAGTGAGATTCAACTGATCAGAATTTCACTGTTCCTGTTTCGCACCTGAGAACGCAAAGAGAGAATAAGACCCCTCTCAATGAATAACATTTCATCTTATTTTCCAAAACTATAATTATTTGTAATAGCAATGCATTCTGCATTCAGAATACACACATCTAAGGTGCCTGACCCAGGAACACTGTGAGGTTCTGGGTTGCAGAAAAGACAGTAAATATTATTACAGGCAGAATTAATGTGCTGCTTGCCTCCAAAGAAGGTTCTTTTTGTGAATTTTGCCAAACTTTAAACATTGGATCTAAAACTGTGCATGGCAGGTGTTTGCCTCAGGCTGAATTTGTTTGGATAGCCCAAGCAGCTTTCATTTTTTGTGAGGTATTCTGGGGAAAAAACCCACGTTATTTTTTATAAAGGGATGCTGCTGTTTCCTTTGGAGATGCAGCGTGCAAAGGAGACTCTCAAAGGGGACAGGACTTCTGTACGTGATATGATTTTTTGATACAATAATCCAATGGAAACAGTAAGGCTTAGGAAATGTACTGACTGCAGATAGTCACCAGCCATTTTTTCATTTTTTATAATTCAAAATTCATAAAAATGTTGTTCTCAGTAGACCATCCTTGAGCCTCTCACTGGTCCTACAGGAGAGCAGATTGTTCATGTACCAGGCTTGCTGAGCAAGTAAGGACACCTATCTCTATATAACTCTATCCTGTACATAAACCACCTCCTCAATGTGATTTGTCATACATTAGATCAGGAATAGAGCACTGAAACTTGATTTTCTATATAATATCTGTTATTTTGCTCCAGAATGAGATTCATCACTGACAACAGTGTGCCTATCTGTGCGCCAGCATAAATATCCATCTATTTGTGCTCAGTAAATCCAGAGGAAAGAAGTCCTTGTGAAAACTTAATGTATGTTTGGATCAGACTGTGAAGTCCATGTTAAGGATGCCAACTCATGATTAAGCAATCCAACTGTTAATGAAAACTGGTGTAATTCTAACCATCTAGGCTTTCATAGATTCATAGAATGGGCTGGGTTGGAAGTGACCTTGAACATGATCTAGTTCCAACCCCCTGCCATGGGCAAGGACAGCTTTCACTAAGCCAAGTGACTCAAGGTCCTGTCCAACCTGGCCTTGAACACCTTCAGGAAGGGGGCATCCTCAACCTCTCTGAACAGCTAGAATACAGCAACATCAGAGGAAAAAATATAAACATAAACCATAACAACTGGAATATTAACTTCTAATGCAATAGTACTTTGCCAGGATTTTTTCTTTTAAGTTTTAGTTTTCCTCCAAGTACCAATTGAAATTTCCTTTCCCTTTCCTGAAGTTTCCTTCAGAAACAGCCTGAAAAGTAGGAAGCAAATTCACCCACACAGCTCAAGGAAAGAAAATTTCCCTGATTATAGACTTGGAGACATAGCCACTCTGACAAAAGAATGATTCCAGACCGAAAACAATCCAAGGAAATACAAATTGGGACATCTAAAAGAACTAGCAGCTGATGCTGCTGCTGCATCTACAGTCAGTAGATAGAGCTACTTGCCAAATAAACTATTTGTGAGTATTAAAATAAGGAAGAAATGGACTAAACAGCAACAAGAGCAGGAAGACAGACATAACTGAGGCAGATGAGAGAAACAGATGGGCAGAGCATTTCCAAGAAGTCTCACTAGATTCAGCCCACCATCAATACCATATTTTGATGAAATATTATGTACCTAAATGATTTAACACTAACAATAGCCAATTGAGATGTCATCAACACACAGAGCAAACCAGAAGCTAAAAGATCTCAAGGCAGACAGCAATTATCATACTACAGTGAAATGGAGCACGAGACCTCACCACTTAAAACTCATAGAATTATTCAGAGAAAAAAAGATCTCTTCTCTTCCTCCTGCAGTGAAATAATTTACAATGTAATATCATCCCAGGTGTTCAGAAAATGTGTAGACATGGCACTTCAGGAGAGGGTTTAGTGGTCATAGCAGTGTTTGATAGTTGGACTTGATGATCATAGAGTTCTTTTCCACCCTTAATAATTCTAAGATTCTATGATCACACAGGATGTAAGATGAAGTTGTGCAGAAACCTTAGTAAACCATAGGCTGGATTCAACTCAGATGAATGCAAACGAGCTACTGATAATCATGGTAAGTGCCCTCATAAAATACACCATCGATTCTAAAAACACTTGGAAAACTTATGTACACCTGCAATCATATGCTCAGCATGAATCAGATTGATGCTGTGAAGGCAGAGAATAATGGAAGACAAAAGTTTGCTCTAACACCAAGGCTCCTGAACACAACCATTATTTTCACCACCCTGCCACGCTTTACCCCTGGCACGATTCTATGAGGAGAGGTTGAGGGAGCTGGGCCTGTTTAGCCTGGAGAAGAGGAGGCTCAGGGGTGATCTTATTACTGTCTACAACTACCTGAAGGGGCATTGTAGCCAGGTGGGGGTTGGCCTCTTCTCCCAGGTAACCAGCAATAGAACAAGGGGACACAGTCTCAAGTTGTGCCAGGGTAGGTATAGGCTGAATATTAGGAAGAAGTTCTTCACAGAGAGAGTGATTTCCCATTGGAATGGGCTGCCCAGGGAGGTGGTGGAGGCACCGTCCCTGGAGGTCTTCAAGAAAAGACTGGATGAGGCACTTAGTGCCATGGTCTGGTTGATTGGATAGGGCAGGGTGATAGGTTGGACTGGATGATCTTGGAGGTCTCTTCCAACCTGGTTGATTCTATGATTCTTTTCTTTTCTAGAGACAGATGGGAATTTTCTTCTCTCTCTCTTTTTTTGTGGGGCATCTAGTTCAAGTCTTTAATTTCTAGAGTTGATTATCAATTCAAATTCAACCAGACAGTGGGAAGACTTGAAACCAGAGCATGCCACGAAGAAGGTTGTATTTCTGACACTCCCGTTCCCAGGGCTAGATCTGCAAAAGGCTTTAGACATCTGATCACTGTTCGGCAGCTAAGCCCATAGTTATTCTGTGCTGTTGACAGTACTGGAAATTATTATTTCACTCCTATCAAAACATGACTGTGTTTTACATTCAGTGAATATAACTCTTTCAACACCGCTCTTGACTGACACTGATCTAGCTGGTACCTGACCTTCTGGTGCCTGACCTTCTGCATTCAACACAAAGCGTTTTGTAATTCTGTAGTAGTCTCTCTTGAGACACCTGTTTATTACAAAATGTAGCAAACCAAAATGAAACTAACCAAAGAAGTGTTAACTACTAGTTGCTGCTATCAGTAGTAACTTACCATGATTTTCAGACCTAAGTAAATTACTGTTAGGTGCTGAACACAGACTGATACATCACTTCTAAATCTACGCTGTCTCCATTTTCAGATGACACTAATCTTATATCAGAGGGTCCAATGTGTGTGTCATATTAATTCAACAGTGCTCCGTGAATGCTAAACTCTATGTAAATGACATAAGCCTTATCAGTTCCATTCATTGTTACAACTCAAACAACGGCAATTACAACGACTCTGCAGATTTTGGTGCCGCAAGAATGGCAGATTTATTAGCAAAATCCAGTTCATATTTGTCTTGTTTTTTTTTTTATACTATTCAAGTATTAAGTTACACCTGTGCAATATACAAAGCTCCTAGGTAATGAGATATTTCTTTATTGTCAAATCTGCTCCACAGACCGCCGGTAAAGATTACACATCTCATTTAAATAAAGCTCTTTTGTCAACATGCTGGATATGTTTTAAAAACGAGTAAAAGCCTCATGACAAGAAAAAGCAACAACAACAACAAAAAAAAAAAGCCCCAAAAAAGCCAAACCATCAAATCTCAGCTGATGTGTAAGCACACCTGAAAAGATGCACTTGTTTTTTGACCTTATTCCAGTTGTTAATGCTTTGGTAAGCAGATGAGTAAAGTTAAACTTAAAAAAAAAAAAGGAAAACTGCTTTTTCAAGATCCACTGAAAAACAAATGAAGAAAAACCTGAGAACCAGAGTGCAATCTTCTATTAAAAGGAATGCAGAGAAGAACGTCAGTTAACAGAGGAACTTAAAAAAGAAATGACTGGTGTGATTTCTGAGTGCTGTCAGGAAAAAATAAGGAAAAGAGATCAGAGGAAGACCAGAGCATCTCTCTGTTTATTGCGGCTACTCACTGTAATCCCAATCTGAAAACAAAAAGTACTTTCTGCATTAGGTTCCTGAAAATGTAGCCTAGAGTTTGCTACTGAGTGGATAGAGAATACATCTGATGTTGCTCTTTCCTCACAGATTTTTACACTTGCCAGTTTCTACAGCTATAGAAGGGAAATAGATCTGTACTTATCCAGATGGCTCTTTCTATATCACTTTGTAACACTGATAACGAAATGCTATTTCACCCTCCGAGTCTGAAACAACGAATGGAAACATCTAGAGAAGGTGCAGATAATGGCACTTACCCAAACTCAAGATTTAAATAGTTCCATTTGTTTTAATTCTGAGATTGTGGTGGGGTTGTTTGGTTTTGCTTCCAAAGCTGTCACTTGTAGAAGCCTACAACTTTTCCCACCTTATGCACAAGGCTGTTAGAGAAACATCCCAGACAGTACAAACTCAGGTGTCAAAACCCTGCAAGTAAACAAGATTGCCTCAAAGAAATTCCTGACCTTGTCATTAATTTCTCCCATTAAAGAAGCCACAAGCTCTAATCACTCCTTTTACAAATTCTACCACTTACGCTACAGAGAAATTGCACAATGAAGTGCCATATTTCATTCTCTATCCCCTCCTAAAGGAGGTCTGGAGTATAATTGCTGACATACTTCTCCAAAAAGTGAACCAACACTCTCTTGGCATTTAGCAGTGTTTTTTTTTTTTAATGAGATTGTAATCTTAAAAGTAAAACTAATCTGACATTAATATGCATATGCCACACGACTTTCCCAAACAACAGAATAGTGAGGTCTAAGATAAATTTCACCCTTGTGAAGGGTGAGTTCATGCTTTCTATGCTACCTTTGAAATGTTAAGATTAATTACCAAAATATAGTTCACTTGTGGATCCAGCAGAATACAGCACTCTGCCTGTCTTGACTAAGGAACACCAAACATTATGACAATAAACATTTATATTAAGCTGCTACTTCCGATTCACATTCATCTCACGATTATTGCAGAGGATAAAGTGAAATTCAAAAGACTTGTGTTTTTTTTCTGGATGACACAGGCATTTATCCATTATCCCTTAACTTCATGAGAATTCAAGGATTGAAAATCAAGCCCATCTTGCTCTCTGGCCAGAAGCCAGCCTTTTGTGACCAGACCACACTGGAAACACATTTACCTTTCTGTTTCTAGGCCTTTGGCACCTGGCAGTCATCTCTCCCAGAGATGTTAGCCACCAGCTGATTCCTAGGCTTTGTTCAGCATGATCACACGCAGCAGTAGCCCAAGCCATAGGATGGGCACCTCTGAGCTTCACAGAATATTACAGTACCAACCAGGCTGGAAGAGACCTCCAAGATCATCCAGTCCAACCTTGCACCCAGCCCTGTCTAATCAACTAGACTCATCCAGTCTTTTTTTGAACACCTCCAAGGACAGTGACCCCACCTCCTCCCCGGGAAGCCCATTCCAATGGCAAATCACTCTCTCTGTGAAGAACTGCCTCCTAACATCCAGCTCATAACTCCCCAGGCACAACTTGAGACTGTGTCCCCTTGTTCTGTTGCTCCTGGATTTGCACATGCTCCTGGACGTTTGTCTGAATCCCCACCTGCTGCTGGCCAGGACAGAAACTTGACTTTCAGTTAACCACTTCAGGAATGACACAGCCCTCAGCTGAGCAAAACCAGGCTTTGCCCAGAGATCTCTCACATGGGTTTGCACAATGCACCACCCAGCCAGCAAAAGCAGCCCAGGGGCTGGATATTCTGCAGGACCAACTTGAGCATGGAGAGGTGAGTGTGCTTCCTGGAAGGCAATGAATCAATCAGAACAACAGCTGGCCAATTAAGATGTGCATAACTTCTTGCCAGATGTTACCTCTGTGCTGATGGCTGACTGCATCTTAGAGATGCACATTGTTTCTCAACCCCTGGGGCTACTTTCACATCGTTAAATAAACAGAGCTAGGAACCATCCTGTGGCAGTAAAGCTGAGTGGCACAGGCTGGCTTTGTCCATACTATGCAAGTCCACTACCACCTCTCAGTCTTGTGCCATCCTCCCATGGCTCTAAGGCAAATACTTTTTTTAGGGGGAAGAGGGGTTAATGGCTAAATGAATTAAACTGAAGGCTACATTTCAGCCTTTGACGATGAAATAAAGAGTAGGATTGTCCTTGGGTGTGGCAAAACCTCTTGGGGATAGTGGTGGAATACTGTATTGTGTGCACAGAACTAAAGCAGGTGCTGTCCCACCCATTTTTCCTGCTTAGAACCATATTCCTCAGTTTGTCTTAGGCCTTGTCATAGAAAGCACTAGGTAGCACAAGCCAAAACAAAACACAGTACCAGAAACATACAGTACAGAGCAGGCCAAGCTAGGTCCCTAACCCTCTTGTAGTTTTCAATTAAAGAGAAAAGTGAAGGGGAAAAAAGACAACAATGCTAGTGAAATTAACAGCACTTAAAGTCAAATTTGTTCAACAATGGTAATGGGCCCTAGGATTTTTCAGTTCTACATTCTAGCAAGGAAACTGGAAGTCCTAGGAGGCCAGGCTGTAGCCCAGACAGATCCATACCTTATCCCTTAGAACCACAACAGGGAGCCTATTAACACTGACAAGGCTGACTGCCCTGAAATTGCAGACTTTAAAACACTGACATTCTTGTGCCCCAGATTTTGGGGAACACCTCAGGACCTGCAGGTGCCAAGTATCTGACTCTGCTGTAAGCCACCTGAGTCCCCACCACAGAACAGGGACCACAGTCTCTACGACAGAGGCCACACAGCTGCAGTCATGCTACCCAGACCTCCAGTGATGTGTCTGCATGAACAGTGCAGGAGTCTCAGACTCCAGCCTAGCAAGGGGTATTTCTTTCCAACTGTAAGCAGGCTTGCACTGAAAACTGAGTAGAAGTTATTTCAACTGAAGATGTGGCACAGACACCTCACCTTTTCTTCCATTAATGTTGCTGGCAGATTTTCACTTATTTATTACTGCCACTTAAGTTACATATGTTCCTTAGACAAAATCACCTTACTTGGTCAGGAAGGTTTTATATGGACCAGTTACAGCCCTTATTATACAGGTATTATATTTCCAAGGCAAATGTAAACATAGGAAGAACTACGATTAAAAGGTCAGGTAAAAAATGTTGAACACTGCTTCCAAAGATGTTTGCACTTAATGGACACTGCCTTAAAACTGATGTCTCTGTTCACTTTTCTTCCTAGCAAGGACCACAACTGTACAGCCATCCCTTCCTAACTCAAGAAAAATTCTCCAGAAGTGATGAAAATTCAAGCACATATGAAAACAAGGAAGTCATTACTAGCATGTAAGCTTCGGACTGATTTTCACTATATTTGATCAAAAACTTGACTTTTAAATCCTTCTCTGAAATGCAGCCTGTATAAACCCTTTCAAACAGCAGTTTTCTTAGATAAGAACTGACAGCAGTGATAAACAGGACAGAAAAAATATCTTTAAACTATTTTAATGAGGATGCATGTTCCACCTATCTTAGTTTCCAACATTCCCAACAGTCAGAATTACACACACAGACTCAGCATTATCTTCCTGATTACCAGATAAATGAAAGATGCAAAAAGGAATCTAACTAATGCCTTTATGCTCACAATTACCTTAAAAGGATAATAAAAGGATATTCAGAAGTTGGGAAATGCCAGACATAGAGTTGCTTTAAAATGTTAATTTAAGACCCTATATATTATGATATGGTTTAGAGTCTTTTTCCTATCTTTACCAGAGCAAAGGGTAGACGCACATTGCAAACATTTCTGGGGGAGACTTTCTGCAGACTATAACAGTACTTCCTGTGAGATAGAGCTAAAAGGGGGGTAAACACTACCCCAAAGAGTTTCATCCATGTTGCTCAGCAAATGGTAGCTGAGATTTGGGAATTTTTAAATCCTGCTCAATCTCTAAAAAGAAAATAGCTGTAATAGAGGTTGTTTCATTTCTTCATAGGTTGGGCTCAGTCTCGCTGGAAAATTCCAGTATCTCCTTGGATCATTCTTCCCCCCCCACAAGTTACTGTTTGTCTATCCTTATCCCATGTCCTTTCCCCACTATGGCCAGTCTCCATCCCACAAATATTCAGTCTAATTCTAGCAAGTCTTAATCTCACATTCCCTCTATTCCCCTACAGACTAAAAAAAATATGTATTAAGTAGCCCGAAATGGTGAAATAATAGTGCAAGAGGAGTTTTATTCATACTACAAGGATGCATCAACATTGCAAAATAAAGGACTATGAAGCAAACTCTACCAGTAGACATCTGATGATCAGCACCATTAGCTCACTCTGGTTTTATTTCAGACTAACCCATGCACTGTCTTGCAGACAAAGCTCTCACTCCAAGGACTACTCCTAGAAAGCTCTGCATTCCCACACAGCCTACATGTCATCACGTCACATCTCAAGGCATATTATACATACCCTCACTTTAATCCTTTAAAATCCCTGCTCTGATGATTCACATGATTTCAAATACACAAAGCTCAAACATAGCAGTATTAACCACCAGGTAAGGCTGAAAGTCCCCTGCTGAGGTCCCAAGTACAGAAATCCACAAAATCAAAAGGAAACAGATTCACAGTCATTAAAATAGTTCAAGTAAGTAAAAAGAGACGGTAGGATTGTACAGTGATTTTAATTTTGGGAGAACATAAAGTCATAAATACTATAAGTGATAGTGAACATCTGCTTATAGCACTATTACGTCTACTAATCTGATCATAATACTGTATGTAGGAAACGAAACAATCACATTTGCATGCCAACAGCTCAAGTCTGTTTTATTTCCCGTGGATCATCTATGTATCTAGACAGGTGTGTTGGCTTCAGGCTATTTTTACTGCACAACATCTGAAATCACAACTGTGAACTGGTTCTGCAGGTGAGAATTTTCCTGACAGAGTATTTACATTTGAATCTGAAAAGTCATCTGCAGCTTAAAGGAAAAGTTGTTCATATTACTTAAAAGAACAGCCATGGTCATTCTGTTTAGAATTGGCATCCTTACTGGGACCCATATTTGTGACCCTGTCTTTCAGAAAGACTGAATTTTCTTGATGAATATTTGAATACTTTTATCGAGATGCTAAAATACAAATGTTTAGGTAGCTAGCACAGGGCACTGAAGGTTGAAGGCTTTGGCCATCATCTAAATTAATGTTGTGCCACAAACTGGTAAGAACAGGAACTGCAAGATCTCAGAAGGAAAGCTGCTTCCACACTGCCTGGGTGAAGCCACTTGGAGGCTTCACTTACCCAAAGAGCAGAAGTTAAACTTCCACTTAAACTTATTGATGAATTACTTCTTGAGGGGCAACCTGAATTTCCTTTGTGCACAAAATGTAACTTCATTTCTGTATTACTTTCTTATCTGACAGCTTTTTAACTATTCCTCTTCATAGTTTCAGAAAAACAAAGCAAAACATTTTTCTAATGGGCTGCTGATCAGAATTGTTATTCTACTGGTGAAATCCCAAAGGGAAACGTGTTTCAGATATGAAGTATTCCCTCCAGAGTCCCTTGGCAGTCATAGAAAGAAGAACTTCTTGATGTATAAAGACAGTGTCACCATTGTCAGAGCATAATACAGCAGGAAATGAACCACAAATAAAAGCAACATCTTTCTTCCAAGGAATGAAAATAGTTGTTTTTTCACCTACACTGATTCTAGAGAATAAAATCCTAATGAAAGTTTGCAGACTTCAGGAGAAAAAAACATCTGTATTTAGCTTTCTTAAACATGCATACGCCTAGGCAAATACTCAAGCTCATGACTGAAAGGCAGTTAGGGTTGTACACAACATACAGAGGAGGTCTCCATCAAGAAATCAAAATATAATTTTATAGAAGGTGAAATAATGTACAGTTCACAGCCAACTTCACTTTTCCAACAAATGGAGCCATAAATGCAATTTCCTGTCCTTTGCTCTGAAGAATTAATTTTAAGGTATTCATATTTTTCTTCAAGTACACCTTAAGTCTCAATTAAACCTCAAAAAGCTACAGTAAAGTAACATTAAGAACCAACTTAAACTCATCATAGCAAGGAAATTCAGACTTCAGCTTAAAATTTTGCCTCTAAATCACTCTGTCTGGTTAGGCCTGGAGAAGTGTGTGATTTTTCATACTGCACGCTGCATATGTTCCAGCACTTAGGTTAAAGGAAAGTCAGAATTTTTAGCCTTAGCTCTGAATTTCTTTACCTTTGAAGGCTTAACTCAAGCATCTATAATTACTTTAAGAGGAGCTTTTAAACATTTAAATCTTCTTGCTCTGGAATTAGAGAGTGGAGTTCCAAAAGCTCCCATTCTGCTGTGTACTTCAATGACACTTTCTAAATTTCAAAGACTGGGCACCACTTACTACATGCAACTGAATATATGCATTTTTAAGTGGCACTTAGACATGAGTGGCTTAAATGTGGTAAAAAAAGGCTTACACATTCCCAGCATAAGTTACAAATTCAAACATTCGGGCATGAAAATCCTTTCCCTAAGTTGTTTTCAAGCTTCATCCTTTTTTCTGCAATAACTAAAGCAAAGCCACAGTAGCTGCAGCCATTTGCATCTAAGGAAGAGATGTTTTGCTTTGGTGATATAGTTAATGAGTCTAAAAATATTCAGTATAATAATTCTGTCAAAGCCCCCACAGTCTCCTCAATGAGCAGAAGCCTGCAGGATTCCAATGGGGAGCCAAGTAATGAGCTCTCAGCATTCGCTCCCACACCGTCCAGACGAAATGTACTCGGGCCTCCACGGTTCCACATCATTAGCAACATGAAACAAAGACACATGCTTGACTTTAATAAGCGACTAAAGTTGCTGGCTTATTAGGCTGTCACTGCACATAAACTCTATTTCAGTGTGACAAAACAGTTCCCTGAAAACAACAACCCCTCCTAAAAAAAAAAGGCAGGCAGGAGTGGAACACTTTTACAAACAGAGGTTGGTATAATTTACTGGGGTAAGTGATTGAGCAGAGCTGAACGAAGGCACACAGGACGTGATGGGTGTCTGACACCAGCTCTCACGGGCATGCTGCAGACTGCAGCTTCGCTGCTGGAGACAACGGTTACGGTGGGCTGCAGTGATCAGGCTACGGGCATAAGTGACTGAGTTTTAGTTGATATTCCTGCAAGACAGGAAGTGGAGAAGCTTATTTCCCAGTGGGAAACGGTTCAGGCATGATTAACTTGGGCATGACCAAATAGGTCAATGATATGACAATGAGTGTCTAGCACAATAATTAAGTGGGAAAATGTGTGTGATTTGTTTCTTCTTGTTCTTCACATATCAATAATGCATTAGCAAGGATTCATTTAATCTCTTTCATTACATAAAAATTGATAGAAGGCTGTATGATAGCCTTCTCTCGAATATATTCCTTTAAATTGTATTTATCGCTCCAGCAAAACAGTCACACTGATGGATACTCCTCAGTGCCTAATGTTTGACTAGCAGAGCTATGTAGCAGCTTTATAAACATTAATTTCTGCTGAAGTATAGCACATAGATAGAAGAAAGTACAATAGTGTTTACACTTAAAGAAGGTGGTCTTTTAAGTAACATTTATCATCAAGGACGAGCAGAAAAGAATCCTCTTCTGCCACAGGACTCTACCCAATTTCAAACATTCTCCTTTTTTCCATAGGACTGTGACACTGAGGTCTGCCAGCTTTTCAGATGTGAAATACCACTGAGTGTGACTAACAAGAGTTCACTTACAGCATAAGTCAGCTACCACCTGACTATATCCCTGGTCTGAAGATCAAAGCTCAGGTTCTAGATCCAGCTAGTAAACAGCACCCACCAAGATGCTGTCAAAGTTCCTATGACAAGCTCAGTAAAGGACAAAGCTGACTTAGGCAGTCTTTACAGGCTCCTATGTTTCTCTGAATAGTCTCAGACTTCTATTTCTAAATCATATAATTAATTTTGAACACTTGAAAAGTTCCTGTAATTTATATTACATTATAAATAAGTACATGAAAGAAATATCACCCCCCCCAAAATTTTTCCTTCCGCAATAATACACTCACAAGCCATAACTAACAGGAAGACAAACAATCCATACTTGGCACAATATACTGGAACTCTATTCACACCCTGGTTCCCAGTTGATTTAAACCTTCATTAGAAAATATACAACTGTTAGTGCAGAAAAGTAGAAATATCTCATGTAATAAGAGTAAATTATATATGAATGAGAGCCAGGCACCCTTTGACACACTGCCGATACAACCCCTGGCTCCAGGCATACTACTGAATTGGAAACTCTGTTGGGGTAGCACCCCATACAGAATAATATGAGAATAAAATCATACTATAATAAATTTATCTTAGTGACAATTTTATGCACCATTCACTACTGTTAATTTAATAAAATATCCTTGCAGGGTAGCTGCCCCAGTGTCCCAGATTGCATGTTCCAATGGCAGGCTTAAAGCAGCAGCTGGACTTCACTCAACTGAATGTCAGTCACTAGTCAGTGGCTGACAGCACTTTTAATGATCATGGGCAATACTTAAGAAAATTGCAGCATTCTAGCTACAATTCTGAACTAAAAGTGTCTCTTCATTTCATTCTGGCAGGAAATTGTGGCTGCAGGAATCTGGGTTTCACACAGAGGTTCAGAGTAGCTAAAGATCTTTCAAGTACCATAGAGATTCTCTTAATGGCTTGTTTGCTATATTTTGATCACCTTGCATCTAAATAGAAGAAAATGGATGAGTAAGGAAAAGGAACATACTTCACCTTATGTACACTGATTTAGCATCATAATTTAACTTCCCTTCATGCTTCTATGTGTTCCTGGATAGATGGTAGAAGTGTAACAGATTAAACACTTTTGCAAGGAGATGCAGACTTATTTCCTTGTCTGTGTTTGCTGCTGTTCTTCACAACAGCTCCTTTCTGGGAAGAAAATACATTCATGAAACTCACTAAGGAAACCAAAGATAATCTCTTTTTTATAGGATGTTCCACATGGCAGTTGGGAGAAATCAATTATCCTAAGCCTTTGTTCCTCCCCATAAAAGAAAAACTGCAGTTAGAAATATCTGGTGGGTTTAAAATCCCCCAAATGGTAGAAAGTAATGCCAGGGCTCTCGATGAATGTTAAAATGTTAACATGAATGGAAGCTGGTTATCTGCATTCCACCTGAGTGTCTCAGATCTGCCCTCTGATACAAAGCCTATCACTGCCTTCCCAGTGCATGAGTGAACTGTGCACACACCATAAGTGCTTCAGAAAACCTAAAAGGCTATGGCTGCCTTACTTAATCTGACATTTCTGACTGTATACAGAACCTGATATAATCAAACCATCGAGGAGGCAGCCAGACTATCTTTAAAGAGATAAATAAGCATATCTATAGAACTTGATTGCTATTCCAATAGACCAAGATCTTGTTGAATAAACAATTGTTTCAAGGAATGCTTGTATCAATGGCATCACCATAGTCCAGCCCAATGCAATTTGAAGCCCAGCTAGCAGGGTAAAAAAGCTTCACCCTGAATTCTTTCCCCAAAGTCCTACAAAACTCTAAAAAACTTCCAGAAATGCTCACTCTTGCCCAAATATCAAAAATCTCTTATTGTTCAGCAGTATAATTTTTTGACTTGGGAACAACATGGGTAGATTGATGATTTAATGTAAAAAAATTAAATCCAACAGCACCTGTAAGACTCAAGTCATCAAGAGGGGCTTTGACTCATGAGAAGGTTACCTGGTGCCAGCTGCTGTTGCAGTGCTTTCTTTTACTCTCTAAGAAGTTCTCAGTGCATCATAAAGGAGGCACAGAAATATCATGGTGTAGCTTAAAAGCCATATATAGCCCTATCACTAGCATGTCAAGACATGGTGTTTATGCCTCTGGTTAAATGGCTTGCACCTCTGCATAAATGCTTGTGCTAGTTTGAAGCAGGGTAGAACGTTTTGGTGAGAAGAACTAGATTATAGGCTGTGAAAGGAAAACAGTGGTGATGTCTACTTCCCTCAGAAGTCTCTCAAAGGAGTTTGGGAAGAAGAAATGAAAACATTAGCTATATCATCTGTTTGGCAGTTATTGAAGACAGATGGAACATTTTAAATTTCAATTTTCCACAAAAAGAAATTTTGTGGGGGAAAAAAAGGGGAGCATTCTTCAAAGATTTCACTGTATAATAGGATTTCTTTTAAACAGGAAAAGATTTGCTAAGGCCACTTCTGCTTTCTCGATTTTTTAATAATTTCTGAACGTTTTATTGTCTCTGCTGTTTCTGAAATTATGAAGAAGATATCAGGATTTGAGTCAATGGCTTTAAATTTTTTCTTTCACAGGCAATGTAGAGATTTTTGTTTTGCAGTAGGATGGGAAGTGTTCTCAAAAATACTGCAACTTTCTGCTCCTGAGTTTAACAGATGATAATTTAGACACTTGTGATATGACAGTACAAACGTGCAAGGCAGCACACCAGACGAGACTCCCAGCTTCAATGAACTCAGCCATAAACACTAGTAAAAAAGGCTGGAATTTTCTCTCCTAACCAAGGGGCTTAAAGGAATACAGACCACTGACAGGCCTTGTGTCTAGAAGAAAAGCTTAAGGATATAGCACAAATGTGGCCATTTGAAATCTTGACTGGGGTGAGGCAAAAGAAAGCACTGAGCTCTGCTAGCTCATGTAAGAGAAGGAAAACACCAATTTCAAACCAGGGAGGAGGGATATTTCTTTGCCTTGCCAGCCCAGCTGTATATAACATGAATGATCAGACTGCATCTCTCCAATGCCATACAGCTACCAAGCAGCTCCAGCACATCTCCCCTGTCAGAACTATGCCTCATGACCAGGGCTATACCGAGCTGGAAACTGTAGATTAATGCAAATGTTAACTGTGAAAAGTGAGCCAGTAAGGGCTCCATGGGTCAGTGTCACTAGGTTGGTTTAGATCCCATCCAACCACCTTGACCTGAGCTATCCTGAATTGAAATGGAGCATGAGTGGCTTCGTGTTCTGTAGCTTGCAGACATACTTTGCACAGAGGTTGCTATGGTGAGAGAGGTAGGACACCTCTGCACTAGGAGGAGGTTCTGCTCCAGGAAAGAAAAGATTCAACCACATACTGTCTGCTGTCTCCTGTAAAAGCCTACTGAATATAAATCCACAAAGACTTACTGCTACCTCATCATCTAGATCAAGAATTAGGAGTAAAGCTGGTAAAGATGACCATGGATGATACTTATTTCTATGAGCCCCAAAAAAAAAAATAAAAAAATGCAATGACACCTGTTCTTCCTCCTCTTTTCTTCATTCATGGCCCCAGCATCTGTCCATTTTAGGCAAGGTGTTCATAATAGGTAAACAAAAGTAGTGCAATTACTTCTTAATTACTCATTTTAGGGATAACGAGCAAAGATGCTAAGATTTTTCTTTTTTGGGGGTCTAAAGTGAAAATTCTCTTAAATTTATGCAAAGCTCTCCCTCCCAGATAAATGTTTCTAGTGATGTGAAGATTCAGAAAACGCTTCAACAGCAATAACTGAGCTGGACGCTGTGTTGTAATAATCTGGATACACTTGACTAATGCAGTCATTCGCAATGAGGTTGGCACAGTGCCCAAAGCATTGAGCAAACAAATGCAGCAAGACATTCACTTCAGTGTCTTCCATTCCTGGACTGAGATCTTTGTTCAGGCCAAGGGTGCTGTGGACACTATAACATGCTCTAGCAATAAAAATTGCCATGATCCATTTATATTTCTCTGCTAAGTTCACCAGTATGTTCTATATAAAACAATGCTGGTGAGACACAAGCATTTTTAATCAAATTAGTATGCAACATAAGGCAGCTATGTATTCAAATGGGTTTTTAAGCAATTTGGTTGTTTTCTTTATAATAACAGGAAAGAACATTTTGATTTTGAAGGTGACAGAGGCAATATTACCAGAATTAAACAATCTGAATTAGCTTTTTCATGAAATGTAATATGTTTTATGCTTTTAGATGGGACGCTCCACTGCTTTCAGATGAGCCTTTCACTGTCACAGTCAATGGCCAGGAACAGAATAAGCTCTGGAGGTAGGATTATCCTCAAATTTAATTTTTTTTTTCAGAAGAAGCTAATGGCAAATGTTTCTAGCAAACTTTAGGTGCATCTATGTTATAACTAGAGAACCAAGACAGGATATTAAAAAGAAAAGATAAGTACAAAATTAGTAAACAAAGTTTGACATTTTGCTTAGCTTGAATTTGATGTCTGAGATGAACATAATCTCTGGAAAGCTGGTATAAAATGTTATACAGCACATACTTCTGTTTTCAGGAAGAACAGAAGAGAAAGAAATTACATAGAAAATATGGTGCCAAAGAATGATGCCTTCCAAACATTTACATATTAGCTTGTGTGACAGAGATTTCTGCAAAGAGTGGGTGTAAATTTGGATTTGTTATATCTCAGGATAAGGAAATTTCCCTCTATTCTATAAAGCTGCACATTGTAGCAGATCCACAAAGACACCAATACTGAAAATATTAACTATCTGGAACATGAGAGTGAATATTGTACATCATCCAGTGATTATGGGGTCAAGTCTGCTGAGTATGTAAATAAAAAGGACTTTTTCTGGACTGTTACCAACAATGGTTCTTCGGCGAACCAGGTTGGATTCTGTCTGACACTTTAATCACAACCCTCCTGGATCCAAAGGCTTTTCCTGTTGCATCTGTGCAAATCTGCTTCTTTAGAAAGGTTTACACAGAAGTTATCATCTCAACAGAAGAATGAGAGGAAACTCTTTTATTATCTACTAGTTGACCAATGCAGAAATCAGATTGAAACTAGGTAAAATGATGTTTGGCTTTCTTTCTGATGTGTGACTACAGCCAATTGGCTCTTATCAGCTGAAGGACGCTTGGTGTACGTCCCTGAGGCCAGACAGGTAAACACCATCCACATCACCAAGCTCATGATAATGAAATCCAATTCTGAAGACAATCTTTGCAATACAAGAGTAGAAAAAAGTCCTAAGGGAAAGCATCAGGCCATAACTCTACAGCCTTTCTTATAATTCTGTAGTCTCCAAATACTGACATAAAGATCCTGACAGTGTAAGATCTGTAACCACCTAGAAATAGAAGTAGAATGTTCTGCAATACATTGAGACAGAAAGAATTATCCAGAAAACTTCAGGCCATTAGTGCTAACCAGAATTCTTTTGCAAAAATATTCCTAGAAATAATGGTATGGGACAAGACTAGAAGACACTTCAAAATGGGTGATTTAGTTAGGAGCAGGCAGCATGTGTTCACTACAGGTAAATTACATTTGACAAACCAGCTTGAATCTGATTATCTTAATGTTCTGTTGTGGAAGGAACGGATCTGTGTCTGCTATTTATCCAATTGTTAAAAGTACAGCTGATGTTTGCCAAGAAAGAGACCTAAGTTTACAAAGATGAAATTTCAGGCAGTTATTCAGAGTGAAAATGATCTGAGGAAAATGAAAGAGCATGTCAATTAACAATAACACTTCAGGTGGAAAAACGTATACAATCAGCAGTCAATAAGCACCACTTTACTTGACCTATTACACAAATTGCATGGAAATCAATGTCAAGAGTGGCCAGATTTAGAGGTACAATATTAGGACTAACAAAATTACATTGGGTTGCTGGGAGATAGATGGTGAAGCTGCATCAACACAGTTTATCTCTGGAAATTAAAGCAGTTGCAGCGCTTTTTCATGCTGTTAAAGCCTCATTCCCACTCATTCTTCCATCCAGCAAATCCTTTTCAGAACTTGTGGATGCTATGTTGTTGTTTTTTTAATACTAGATAACTTTAAGATATTTAGATAATACTTTTACCGGATTTAGCTTTTAGTGATTTGCAGGGATTCATACGTGGAGCATGACCAATGTTCTACAGCTGCTCCCTAGAGAAGCAGATTTCTAGCCTAGCTCATGGTTTCTTTTCTGTCCCTGTCTTGTGGCAAAACCACACCACACGTTCGTCTTCCAGACCTCTCTGATTAGATGCAATTCCTTCAGTCAAGCAAGGTAAAAAAGGTTGGCCATGTATTCCTTAGATTTAACTTCTAATAAAATATTTATCCCAATACAACCCAAAAGTCTCAGACCCAGCTCTAAGATTATTTGTTTTACAATAAACTGCCATTTATTTTAATCCCATCTTAACTTTATAACCAAGACACACAAAGATACCTTTGTCTTTTCTTTCAATATTGATGGAGTTACAGTTTTGGAGTGTACTTGGTAGGTTAGACTGAAAATTTCCACCAACCCTGCTCTATGGAGAAGGCAGTATAAATGCTACTCAAAAAAGAGGTATGAGAGAGACCACATGCATGTTCAGGTCCATAGCAATGTGTGAAGGTATCAGCCAGAACGATGACAGCTCTAGCAGCCACCCCGTGCCCAGCAGTGCATCTGCCACTTCTCTTGCACTGAGGACAGGCAGCCAAGTGAGTTTCAAAGCCTTTGTTTAGGGTGTGGATATGACTGCAAGTAAAGCAGGTTTGCCAAGTTAATGCTCTGCCATATCAGCTCTGCAAGCTGGTACCCAGTGCAGGCAGCATGCCAGCACAAGTCGTCAGGCTGCACCTGTCATGGAACTGTGCTGGGAATGGCCCCATGAAGGGAGGCCATTGTCTACACCTAGCAGTAGACAGTAGATATTCAGCAGGTGATTTGTGGTGAAATTCTGCATCCTCTCTCAGTCTTTCTAACCTCAAATAGGTGCTGCCTCTTCCTCTAGCCCTCAGGGCTCCCAGCTATACCGTCAGTTTGCCTTAAGGGCTGGGGATTTCCTGCCCCCAAACATTTGCCACAACAGTGGCACACTGCCATTGTGTCTGATTTCAGCCAAGAGGTAGCAATAGGCTACAAATAACTGTGTTTATGTCAGCCTGGGTTTTGAATTTGAAGGTTGATACAGTATGTCTGGTTGATAGAAAGCTATATCCTTGCTGAAAAATGTCAAATAGGCACCAAAGGGAGATGCAAGAGTTTCACACCTCATTGAAGCAAAGGGTTGTTTACTAACCAGTTAAGTATATAAAGTAACTTCTAGGTAAAGAAATCTTTGTAAAGCTTTAAATAAAGCTTCCCATATTCTCCTGGGTTATATGTTCTGCTGGTTCCAAGAAAGAGATTAAATCCATCTAGACCTCTGAGAAGTTTTGAATGATGAGAACAACTCCAGCATGTAAGGCAGTATGCTAAGAGGCAGAAACACCCATATCTAACATCTTTACAACCACCTTATTCAAAGAGAAGCAGGAACCTAATTGAAGATGAGAACAGGTACATGTTTGCAAAGTAAACAGAAAAAGTAGACTTTTCTTTCATCTTAAGTTCCTATTTCTTCTATTTGTGTCTTCAGTTTTTTCTGTTCTGGATGAGTGCTCATACTTACAGACTCAACCTAAGCACAGACAAGAAAAACTTAGTGCACAAAAGCACTCTTCATTAAATGGAGACTTGCACTACAAACTAGAACTCTGGGACACCTTAACAAGTGTTCCAGCATCCCACCACAGCCTCGCTGCTTCCCCAGAGTAAGCAAAAAGCATCCATCTGTACTACACAGACTAGATAGGAGCACAGGAACACCAGAAGCAGCAGCAGTGGGTTGTGGTGACTGCTGGCAGCCATGGAAGCTCCCTGACATGCAGTAATGCAATGGAGTCAAAACTTGAACCTTGAAATCATGGAGGGGCAGCACTCCAGTATCCAGGGGTAAGGGTCCTGAAGAAGTGGAAGACTCAAATTCACATTGTCTCATTTAAAGCAGAGATTTGAAAGCTGCCATACCTTTCAGTAGCATGCCCACATCTCAGACCTACAGTATCCTGAGGTTGCTTTCCTCTCAGGAAACTACTTCTTTTGATATAGTTTGATCAAAGTTTCTTTAAGAACAAATTTTTACTGTTAGATTAACACCTTAATGATTATTTCATCCTTTTTGTCTCCTTCAAAACTAATTATTCACAGTGTGTAACAATACAGTGAGAAACTGAGACAGACTTAACCAAGGATAATTCATAACCTGGTCATTCAGGCAGAGGTCTCAGGAAATGAGGGAATTTTCTTGTCATATTAGCAAGATACTCAAATCTGGGAGGACACAGAGCATCTGAATTATTGCCATTTAAGTGGGGAAGTACTGCCTTTCCCCTTGCTGAAATCTCAAATGATCTAGCTAAGTCTACCTACTGGTTTCCAAACATCTTTTGTTTTTAATCAAAACAAACCCATGGATACATTTCAGAAATAGACTTTAGGTCTTTTTCCACCCACAGTATTTTTCCCCCCTATATTCTGAAGTCAGGAAGTTTCAGATTTAGATTGGCCTGGAACAAATTGGAAGAATTCTTCAGTGTTTGTTTCTAATTCAAAACTGTCTTGCTCAGCTCTGCTATACCCAGTGACAGTACAGCCAGATAATAAACTAATACCCAAATCTTTCCCAGCATAATCTTTTCCTTCAGCCTCCCCTACAGTTTACTTACTTGTAAATAATTGCAGTTAATGTAATGTACCAGTGCAGATGACTCACTAATGCTGCAGTCCAGACACTTAAATCTCAGAGACACCATCATTAGATACTACTCTTAGAGTTCTCATGGGAGCAGGAAAAAAGTTTGTAGCATGGTAAATAATTGCTAGTGGTAAGGCTTGCTAAAATGGAAGGGGAATTTGACTCACTGTCACTAGAAGACAGTGGAGGAATCAGAACAGCTTGATAGGTCCCCTCATCCCCCACCAGACATTGTTTACTTGACAGGACTCAATATCAGCAATATTGATTCCTGGAAAACTGCAATTTTTCTGCTGTGAATCTATCACACAGTATTTGAATCTATCACATCAGTGCTCAGAGGTCCCTCTTCAAAGGCTTGAACTGGTTCTGCACTGACAACAGCAGAACATCAAGCTGCTCTTTACATCATTTTCCTATCACTTCAGAATTAGTTTTTTTTGATGCCTTTCAGGCCACTTTGTTCTCTAGAGCTGTGATCTCCTATCTCATTAGCCCACCACATTTTAAACTAACATTTAAAAGATCTTAGTGGTTAATCCTGAGTGATAAAAGAGAAGTCAGCAAATGGTTGACTAGGAGACTAGAGCACAGTGCACTTGTTTCCTGAGGTCAGGGATTTCCATCAGAAAGCTGAGGAGGCACATATGACTGAATAAAACCCAACTTTTTTGCCATCTATTCCCTCCAGACCACTCCATATGCTCTTACTGTGTGCCACTCAGTTCATTGGTGCAATGTTCTCTAAGAGTTGCTACATAGCCTCCTTGGGGAAGGGAAACTCCCTTGGTTCTGCCATTCTTCCTAGGGAGAATGATTTGCTTGAATCTCAGTATTAACAATTTTAATTAATTACTTATGATAATTAATTAACAATCAAGACTGCTGGGACAGCAGACTGCATAGATGCTCTTAGTATGTTCCCTTAGTGCCACGGATGCAGTGATGGGCTGTTAAATATCTAACAGAGGTAAGATGCTGCCCATTGACATCACTGCTATTCATGCAGCCTGTGGCAGCCTTTCATTCTTATGGCCAGATATTCTTCACCATGAGGGTGAGGAGACTCCAGAATGGGTTGTCCAGGACAGAGGTGGATGTCCCATCCCTGGAGGTGTTTAAGGCCAGGCTGGATGACGTGCTGGACAGCCTGATCTAGTGTGAGGTGTTCCCGCCCATGGCAGGGGAGTGGGACTAGATTATCCTTGTGGTCTCTTCCAACCCTGACTGGTTCTATATGAAGCTGAACACCTCTTAAAGAACAATAGTGAAAATGTTATCTCCAAACCAGGCCATGATTGTCTTCAGACTAGTAAGTCTTGGCTGGGAGTCTAATGTAGAAGTTCTGCTGACCCCGCTCTTCTCCAACAAGTGAGAACTTCATTATTTCACATCTCAGTTACTCCCTGTTGAGACAGGGCTTTTTCATAAGATCTTAACCCTTCTTGTTCTAGTGTTAATGAGACCTTCAACCTAACCTGTATTATGCTGTTTTCTGGGTCATTGTGAAAATGACCACTTAAGAAAGCCAATGTGCCTCAGTTACTTTCCACACTGTTTCAAAGGATGAAGTGATTCTGCCCAAGATTTCCTAAGACTTTAACATAAGAACTCCTGGTAAGGCATTTGGGATGACTTACAGTGTAGATGTGCTTTCTAAAAGATTCTAATAACTTCATGTGCTAAAAGGGAAAGGAAAAGTATGAACTTTATGATTTAGATTTTTTAGTTGGGTTTCTGCTGCAAGTATTTTTGGTCAGTTATACAATGCTAAGGCAAGCTATTTTGGCACCAAATATTTTTTATTAAGTATTTGCAAGACTAAGCTGTAACACTCTGACCTTAATGATGCTCTTAATGCAAGTTTGAAGCAAATGTGAATGAACATGAATTTATGTAGCCAATAAGAAAAACTTCAAACTATTAATCCATGTGGCTAAAAATGAAGATGTAAAGAAGATAAAATAAGACGTGG
Source organism: Pogoniulus pusillus (assembly GCF_015220805.1). Taxonomy (NCBI): domain Eukaryota; kingdom Metazoa; phylum Chordata; class Aves; order Piciformes; family Lybiidae; genus Pogoniulus; species Pogoniulus pusillus. The sequence continues at coordinate 6,888,013 of NC_087297.1, forward strand.
ATATTTTCTGTACTTCTCCTCAGGAAGCTGTTTACTCATCTGCAAGCTGACTATATGTGTGAATAAGAGAAACCTCAAAAAGAAAAGGAGTACAGAAGAGAGTGAGCAGAATTTAATAATGAAAGTCTGCTTGTTGAGTCTGCCTTTTTGTGACCAGATAAGTTTGCACTTCAGAGGTGATTCTAGTATCTCTGTAACATCTCACAGAACAAAGCAGGATTATATTAGGGGCAACTCAGGACACGTATAGAGATGCCCCAGTACAAAGATCTGAGGATCAAGGTTAGGTTTACCTTTTAAGGTTAGTGTGTTGCACAAATTTCCCAAAGCAATGTGTCCTAGTTAAGCAGCACTTTTGTGGGTACACAAGACATTTGCACTCACAACCTGACAGGATTCATAGCAGGTCTTTCCATTAATTTGTACATATGGGCATACTAATGTTAATTCACATGTTGAAGGAACTGTCTGGTAGCTGTGCTAACAGTGTCCTCTTTCCACTCTGGTTAGTATCAGAGAGCTGCTACCTCATTTTCTTTTCTTATTCTCTTTGTCCTGTACTGAGTAGAGTCTGGAAGAAGCACGCAGGGGTGGGGGGGGTGGAGAGGGGAAACAACAATCACCCAACACAATGATTCTTTTAAAATGAAGGTTGGTTCTTTTAAAATGAAGGTAGAATCTACTGAGAAACAACAACAACAAAAATCAGTGCATGCTTTGAGGTAAAAAGTTTCTGGTGAAAGAACTGAGCTCACACAAGCTTCTCTGATCTTTTGTCTCTAGAGTTACTGATATGCAGCAATTCACCACATGAAAAAAAAAATCCCTCTACTGATTATTTGGTTTTACAAAGGATATTTTTTGTTTGTTGTCTGACTGGCCTTAACTCAAAAGATGACATCAAAACCTTCTCATCGATTCCTGTCAAGCACTGCAGCAACATTTGCTCTGCAGTCAAACCTGCTGGTTTTGTGAAACCAAGTTCTGTGCTTAATGGCATCACCACCCACAACCCCTCCACTTAAAGAGTGTGTACCGTAAGAAACCTGAGCCATTAAAACAAGTCGAAACACTCTGATTTATCTTATTTGCCTTAATATCACAGGTGGCATGAAGATAGAAAACAGAACAACTATTCTTAAAACATCTATGACTACACAGGGATAAAAGCAGTTTGCCCTCATCTTTTCTCACCAGGCAGTAGAGAACAGCCAGCTTTAAAAAGAAATGGAACACCACAGTTCTGTAGTTCTTTTAGAAACAACCCAAGAGATTTCACTTTCTGTAGTGAGACCACTTCTTCTGTGAGATCAGGATCCAACACTGAAGTCCTACAGACTCTGCTGTACGCCTGCAGAACTCCTCTGTGCAACAAAACTCTCACCAGACTAGCCACTGATCTGGCTGATGCATGTGGAATGGAGACTGAGTGTTCTACAGATTACCTCAGTAACTTTCTTTTGCTATCAAAATAATAATTTGATTTAGCTGCTTGTTGTATTAATTTGCTGATTGAGTCATTTGAACTGATTGAGTTATTGATTCCAATTTAATTACAACATTAACTCAATGTTTACATTGTTTAAATAGAATTAGCTCAAAGAAAGTTTAGTAAATCTGCATAATAAAAAGCTTATTGGAGATATTTCTTTATCCTCATGTTTTCATAAGAAAACAGCTCTTCTATCAACTTACAGTGTCAAAAGTTCAAAGGCAGAAAAAATCTCAGTTAAAAATACTGTAAATGACACTTTTTGCTTACCAGGTACTTAGTTTTGTTACACTGCCAAAACCCTCATTTTGGCTCCATTACCCTTTTCTATTCTTAAGCAAAAGAGCTCTGAAAGCTGGGTAAACATTTAACTTGGAAACACTAACACTCTGAAATACTTCTCTCTGGTAATGTTTATTTCTTTCACTCTGAATCATTGACAGTTTTATTTCTCATTTAAGTTTTGTTAGGAAGTGGGAAGCATTTTCTGGCATAATCTTGTCCATACTTTTACTATTAGACTTGTGGAGAGTTGGAGCAATCCAGCATCTCCAGATAAGTGAAATGACTGGCCAAACCCACAGTTTAAAGACAGTAGCTATTTTTGGTTTACAGGAGAACAGTATTTTTTCAGTTAGGTCAGTGAAGGGGAACAACAAACTCAGAAGGAACTAATTGGCTAAACTGACATGTGCCCATTGTCAGATTTACTTTGCATTCTACTTGTTTTTTCCTAAACAGGATGGGGACTATTTTAAAACCACTTATACACCAGACAAGCAGAATCAGAATTAATCAGGTTGGAAAAGATCTTCAAGACCGACTCCAACCCATCACCTAAAACCTTCTAATTAACTAAACCATGTCAAAGAGTAAGTCATCTAGCCTCCTTTTAAACACCTCCAGGGATGGTGACTCCACCACCTCTCAGGGCATCCCATTCCAATGTCAGTAACTCTTTCTATCTAGAACTTCTTCCCAACATTCAGCTTAAACCCACTCTGGTGCAGTTTGAGAATGTGTCCCCTTGTTCTGTCACTGGGTGCCTGACAGAAGAGCCCAACCCCACCTGGCTACAGCCTCCCTTCAGGTAGTTGTAGACAGCAATGAGATCTGCCCTGAGCCTCCCCTTCTGCAGGCTAAACAACCCCAGCTCACTCAGCCTCTCCTCAAAGGGCTGTGCTCCAGCCCCCTCACCAGCCTTGTATATCCAAGAGGGTTCAGAGAGAGACACATGCACGACAAAGACATGAAAATACCTTATCTAGAAAAGCATAAAAGAACTTCACTTGATGTGTATGACTTTTTGTCTCAAGCATGCTACAGCAGTCTTTTGATTCTAATATGAAGTTATAGTAAGGATCATTGCACTAATGCATGAGGATTTGTGATAATGTTGCAGAAATTTTACTGTCAAAACTGAACTGCAGTGTAATGACTTTTGTTATCATGGTTTCTAATAACTATTCAGTATGAATTGACCCTACATATGCTTTACTGCAAGAATTTGTCAGTTTTCCAGAAGTAAAAATAAAAATCAATAGGCTCCTTCACCTCAAACTCTTACTATAATGTGGCCACCTGAAGATAGCAGACCCTGAATATCAGAGTAAATATTTGAATGACATTTAAAGAGCATTATAACTATTTTTAAATACAGTTACGTGAAGAAAAACAATTATCAGAGTTTTGTATGACTATGCCACTTGCACTGTTGAAGACAGACTGAAGTAAAGAGATTTTTGATTTAAAATGCCATCTTGTACCTCTACATTTGGGAATCCACACTAATTTCAGTATGAGATCAAAACCCAACATCTACAGTACAACCATTAGCACATTTGAAATACCAAATTTTGCTCATGGAATGGATATTCTCAGATTGTTCAGTGCAAAAAGAAAGATAAAGCAAATAATTAGATTTAGTTTTAAGGCATAATCATATTCCTGGTGCTCATATGCTAATCCTCTGAGATATGCAGAAGAAAATGCTACTATATATTGGCAGGGGAGAAAATGTATTAAGCAAAGACTCAAAGTCTACTACATAAAGACCAATTTACACATCTTTTACACACAAGATTTCGCCACACCAAAACACACAGATAAAAACTAATAATTTATCTGTATTATAATAAAAATCTAACTGTTCCCAGAAGCAAATGTTTAGGGAAAATATCAGGTACAAAACAGAATGTATTCAAAGATAGTGCCAAGATCCAGCACAGATTATTCCAGTGTCATCTAGAAAAGATGGAGACATGAGATTCATGTTAGAATGAAGCCACCACACCCAATGTGACAGACATGCTACTGACCAGTGAAAAATACAGATAAAGGAAAACAAAAAATGGGCTCAGAGTCTCTACTCAGCAGTCCCTTCTGCTCAATAAGTTCATCTGCCGCCTGCAAAGAAGCTTACAAAGTCATGCCAAAACACTTCATGTTTCCAAAGCATTACTTCCCTCATCAGGAGAGAACAACCCCACCTGGCTACAACCTCCTGTCAGGTAGCTATAGGCAACAATGAGGTCTGCCCTAAGCCTCCTCTTCTGCAGGCTGCACATCCCCAGCTCCCTCAGCCTCTCCTCATAGGGCCCCTCACCAGCTTTGTCGCCCTCCTGTGGACACATTCCAGTACCTCAACATCTCTCTTGACTTGAGGAGCCCAGAACTGGACACAGCACTCAAGGTGTGGCCTGACCAGTGCTAAATACAGGGGCAGAATAACCTCCCTTGTCCTTCTGGCCACACTGTTCCTCATCCAGGGCAGGATGCCATTGGCTCTCCTGCCCACCTGGGCACACTGCTGGCTCATCTTCAGCTACTATCGACCAGCACCATCAGGTCCCTTTCTTCCTGGCTGCTCTGCAGCCATGCTGTCCCCAGCCTGTAGCACTGCTTGGAGTCGTTGTATGTATCTGTGTATATATACATGCAAAATATAGCTTCATCTTTGACATCCTTCTGGCTAAGCTAGTCTGGTGAAACTGAGGCGGGGGGCAGAAAACTCCCAAACCACCACACATAGCCATCACCATTTTCTACCACAAGCTAAGAGTATGCATTGTAATGCTGATTATAAACTCCTATAGAATAGCAACATACTCATAACCCTTTTCTTCATAAAGAAGATTTTAAAAAGCCAAACAAATGATTATAGAGCACTGCTGCTGAAACTAGATCTTGCTAGTACTGCACTGCTACGTTGTGATGTTTTACTATGTTTATTTTATTGTATTCAAATTGAGAGGGAAGAAAGCAATAGTACATGACAAGTCATTTGCAATTTTCCTGGATTCCAGACTGCATCACTAAGATGCATGATAATACCACCCTTACTGTGTCCAGAAGAGGTGAAGTGTTGAGTGGGAAATCTCACAAATACTGCCAAGAACCATAAAACTCTGAGAATGCTAAAGATAGATATTCTTACATCCAAAGAAACAACAAGTCCAGATGATAACCTATCACAAAAACATTTTTACTGTAAAGAAACCTGAAGAGAGTATGCCCTACCTACGCATAGAAAAAAATACTCCACATTCCTTATGTATCCCAGTCCTTTGAAGAAAAACATTTCACTGCTCATAACATTGCCACAGCTCTCATAATAATACCACTTCATTGACACTCAATGAAGAAAGGTAGGCAGAAATTTCTTCTAGTTTGTTTTAAACCTCTAACTTGTTCTCCAGAGATGATTGTTCCTAAGAATATATGACTTAAACCGATTTTCCTCTTAACTATTGAAGAGCTATATAGTTAGCAAGAATATTTTGAAAAAGTTTGTCAGGAGCAAACTGAAAACACTGAGTTTTAAAATTGGAGATTAAGTGAGGGGGTATATGAGGAAATGAGCAACAGGTGAAGACAGAGAGATGAGACAAAATGTATTGATGAAGAACCAGCAAATAGAATCATAGAATCAACCAGGTTGGAAGAGACCTCCAAGATCATCCAGTCCAACCTAGCACCCAGCCCAAACCAATCAATTAGACCATGGCACTAAGTGCTTCATCCAAGCTTTGCTTCAACACCTCCAGGGACGGCGACTCCACCACCTCTCTGGGCAGCCCATTCCAATGCCAATCACTCTCTCTGTCAAGAAATACTCTGAATTTCACAGCCAATTTATTTGAAGAATTTTACACTGCACTTGTAGAAAATGGACTATACCAACAAAAATACCAGAACCTATTTCATGCAGGAACAGGAGCTTATAAGGATTCTTACCTGAAACTGTTCATATGAACTTAAGGTCTGTGAATGTAACAACTTAAATGCAGCTTATTTTTCAGCATCATAGACATGAAAGGCAAACAGGCAATAACCTGACTAAAATATCTGAATAATATTTTTAATGGACTGCAGTTGTCACTGAGAGACTTGGATTTTGAGAGCAATACTTAAAGCCAAAGAAAAAGAACTAGAAAACACTCTTTCTTCCTGTGAATTGACATTACAGTTCCTTAAGTGTTACAGTAGCATTTGGCTCAGGTTCCATAGCACTGATAAATTAAAAGTAATCCCAAGCTCTCTTTTTAAATGTAACTAATTAGTCAATAAAACATGACACCTGGCCACTAGACCTCCGTCATGGAGGTTCATAAAACTAGAATTAACCTTTTTTCATTTTCATTGGAGTGTTTTCTAAATTAAAGGCTTATAGAGTGTGACTGTAGATGTCATAAAACTCACAATTACAGACAAAAGTGGTTTATGGAGAAGTTTCAGGTAATGATAAGGTACATTTTAATTACTGCATAATACACTGACATGCAAAAATAAATACATTTCAGGTGCAAAAGTGGAATAAAGGAATAATGAATTTTTAACACCTCAGGTGAACTGCTCTGTAATGATAAACGAAAACACAGAAAGCAAAGGAAAAAATGGAAATGCAACAATTGGGAAATAGCCAAGAAGAAAAGAAAAATTCAGGTGACAGGTATCACTAGCAAGCATTCTGTTGTTTTTAAGTAGATGCATTGATCAAATGAATTTCAGAGATTATATAAAGGAACTGAATGAATGATATCAGCACTTTACCTGTTGATGATCCCTAAAGGCAGCTTCCGCCCGGATTCTGTTGTCATAGTGTTCTAGGAGCTCTTCTTTACTGTTTAAGTAGTAGCTCTGAAAGATTTTATATTCTTGAGATAACCACATGTTTTCTTGAATTGCTTCATCCAGAGCAGCCTAGAAGAAGTCATTAATAACACTTACTGCAAAATACCTTTCTAAAATGTAAAATCATATGTCAATTCTGCACTTGCCCTGACTCATTCACTTGTCAATATATGCAAAAGGGACAAGAAGATTATGGTCTGAAACAAATGGAAAAGCTGCAAAATAAGGTGCAGTGGATAGGATTTTGCTGAATATATTTATAATAAATGCTATTAATCAATTACTTGTACAGACAATAACATTGTAAATAGTTTCAGTAGAAACTACTAAAAAAAACCCAACATTCCCTAGCAGACCAGCCAGAGCAGCAAGAGCAAATGTCACCATCACAGAGCTGCTGGTGCAGCAGGAGCTGGGCAGCTTTCTGGTCTGACCAGTCTTCAATAGAGAGAAATATTATCCTCCTAACATCCAACCTATACCTCCCCCAGGTAGAGTTGTGCCAGGCAAGGTCTAAGCTGGACATTAGGACGAATTTCTTCCCAGAGAGAGTGATTGCCATTGGAATGGGCTGCCCAGGGAGATGGTGGAGTCACCATCCCTCGAGGTGTTCAAGAAAAGACTGGATGAGGCACTTGGTGCTATGGTCTGGTTGATTGCATAGGGCTGGGTGATCAGTTGGACTGGATGACCTTGGAGGTCTCTTCCAACCTGGCTGATTCTATCATTCTATGATTACCACAGGAGATGGTGAGCAACAATCCGTCCCAATAGTTGCCTTACCAAAATCCAAAGAAAAGCACTGAAAATAGTTTTAAAAGAAAAATAGATAAATGGAATAACAGATATATCTCTGCTGCTATTCTCCCTTTCAACAAATACTGTTTAAGTCAAAACAAGCATGTCTGAGACAGAAGAAAATACACTGTGATCGTACAGCAATTGCCATAAATTTTTCCCAGGTTCATGCCACCATTTATATGTGAATCCTCAGTCAGACTCCACTGCTGCTAATCAAGCTCTCTGTGGAAAACCAATGTAAGTACACATTGGGAATATTTATCTCCTAACAAAATTTTTTGTGATATGTTACATTTAGGAGGGACTAAAGGACTTGGGAAAAATCCACACCTTTATTTAGTATATCCTGTCTCTCTCTAAAAAAAAAGAAGAGAAGTCTTGTGAATTAGTGGAGTAATAAAGTCTAAGTTCCTCTGAGGTCACAGTGCATAATGGTGAAGAACCCATATGTTTTCTGAATCTGTTCTCAAGTGGATAATTTAGTGCCTCACCTTTAAAAGACAAAACTATCCAAGGGAAATAGCAGCATGCCTGACCAGGTTCCTAGTCATCCCTTGAAGCTACTTAAATTTTGGGACTTCCCAAGACAGTTAACATATTAACAATGATTTTACCCTTTTCCTGTGCAACGTCTTAATCAAGATATATCCACTCCTGAATCTATATGTAATTCCTGAAAACTTTGGCTAGAAGCTGGCTTTGGTTATGTAACTTAAAGTTCTTCCTGCACAGAACTATCATTCTGCACATCACCAAAATATGAAAATGCTATGCACCTTTCAAAAAATCTCAAAGTAATAAAAAGAAATGTAGGATTTAGAGAAAACCAACTTCATTAATCTTTGGGTAGAGGTAACACCTGGCTTGGAGACTGATACTTAACAAACATACAGGGCTTGATGCCAGGATGTCAATGCCTACAAAGAAGTCATGCTTTCAGCATCACAGCTCTCCCACATATGTAAAGAATATGGGAAAATGAAGCTCAGTATATTCATTTTCACCAGTACATATAGCTGGCTACAAGGTGAATGAAGTCCCACCATTTTGTGTAACTTCAAGTGGTCCAGACATTTGGAAGCGTAGCAACAACAACCCAAAGAAAAGACAGTAGCCTTCTCCAGATTTCAGAAGATTCAGTAACTATGTCTGTATGACCACTTACACATGAGTTGCCCAGACCCCAAAATTGCTTCATCACATCGTTTATGTCAGCTGAGACAAATAAAATGAAGCAGTTATTTTTCTCTAATCCTCTGAAAGCTCCTCTGAAAGATGAGCTGAGGTTAAGAAACACCATACATCCTCTAAAGTACATTGATGTTTCAAAAGAGGGTTTCTTTCCCCCAGACTGCAGGCAAGAAGAAAAGTCTGTAAGAGCTTTCTGTCTTTATAAAGAGAGAGGAATGGTCAAACCGTGACCAAACTCGGCATGCAAGACTACACAATGCACTTCTTTCTCCTCTTCTAGAAAAAGAGGAATATGAATCCCAAAACTGGTTGTAAGGTATTCAGGTAGACAATCCTGATGTTTGTTTTATCTCTGGCACCTGAACTTCTGAATTTGTAGACCCACGAACTGCCAAAAAGCACCATGATTCATGTGCTTGTCCTTCTCTTCCTTAGTGGAACTTGAAATCAGACACTTCTGCTGTATCCGTCCTTGCCTACAAGTAACTTTGACTGCTTCAAACATTCCAGAAATGGCATCCAAAATATAGGAAGAAATTTTCTTCTTTTTAACATTCATATGAAGTTATTTTCTTCAATGGGAAAAAAAGTCTAAGTCAGGAGAATTTCTTGAAGGCTCTTATCTGAAATGAAGCTTGTGTTGTAAAGAAATCAAGTGCAACTAGCAAAGGCCATATGAAAAGCACATGAAAGATATTTCTTTGTGTTATGTGCAGTTAAGGTACACGGATTCTCATGAATATGAACATCTTAGATTTAAAAGGGACACAAAAGTTCTAGTGGGGAAATACCCACTGAGGTTTATTAAATATGAAAATATTTAGCCTCAAGAGATCAGAAAGCTGGGTCATTATTCTGGGAAGTATTTCAACAGGTTTGCTGTGTTGCTAGGCTCTACCTGGATAATTGGTACTAGAGGTGCAATACCACCTAGAAGAAATTTCCACCTGATCCAGCACATCAGCTTTTTTCTCTTTATGTTCTCACCTAGCACAGCATCTTAAGTGTCCCCTTTCATTAAACACCCACAAGTTCTCGAGTCTGCTGAAGGTATTTGAATGTGCAGATCCTGTCTACTATAATACAAATTCAGATAACACATGGAAGAAAGAAAAAAAGAGACACCAAAGGCCCTCCTGAAAATTATCAACAAGTTGTTAGCACAATGGCTGCTGAACCAGACTATAAGAAAGCAGATGCAGAACTACCCAACTCAATGCTGAATTACCAAGTCAGCACCTCAGGCCATACAGAATTTACTGTAATGACTAAAATGCAAAGATCACCACAAACCTAACTGTGGCTGTTACAGACAAGCAAGGAATCCTCAGCATCCACAGCAGAGGGGAAATGTGTTTGATGTTATTCTTCCATCTTTCTAAGTGTGCTAATACCAACCACTCTGTGTTGTAAGCCATCCAAGAATTACTTTATGGTTCCATGTTCATGTGACCAAAGTTTTGCAAGAATTGTTGAGCCAAATCTTAGGATCAGTGACTTTGTCCATATAATGATATAGCTATAAACATGATAGAAATCCCTATGGTTTACAGAGTCAATCATCATTTCCAACAGGCACTCTGACAGCAGTGTTCTATTTGAAAGTTAAGAACAATTGATTCTGACAATCAGGTGCATCAGCACAATAAACTAATTATTAAAGGATCTATATTAATTGGTTATACTACTTAAACTTGATGTTCTGAGGAATAAAATTGGTTTCCCCAGGCAGCAAGGACTGCTTCTTTTGTAGGCATAAAGAATCTTGTTCATAATGTGAATAGCAAAATAAAAAAAGCTCACCTTAAAATTACCGTGGTCATGGGAATCTGCCCCTCCCACCTCATAGTGCTTCCCCAGAGAAGTTTAGTAGTGTTTTGGGGGTTTCTTCTCCCGTAGTGTCTGCTACACATAAATGTCCCTTCCCAAGGCATGAAGAGCATGGTGACACCAAGCACCACAATCATCGCAAGCTGACAAGTCCCTCAGCTACCAAAGTGTTACTGCAAAGCAAGCAGGCCTTGTTGGGGATTTTTCTCCCACCAACTGAGGCAACTAATCCTTATTACCAAACAACTTGAACTCTACAAGTCACAGAACCTACAACATAATTTGAATTGATGTAACATTGATCCTATCCCCTTTCTTGGGATATTCTGTTGACGCTGCCATCAACATTTGGTGGTTGGTAATTTAAGCACCAAGGATCACACAGCTACTCAGTAAGCCTCTACAACCCTTTTAAAGGTACACAGTGAAATAGCTGAGCTCTGCTTGAACAAGTCTAATATGAGACAGGGGATTTATGGTGTTATTATATAGTGATCTAACACAGACTTTGATGTCTTCTCCTGGATCCAGAGACAAGGGAAAACCAGACAAAAATGCTGAAACAATAAGCTGGAGCTACTGAAACTAACTCTTCATCTGATAGAAAAAACAGTTATGCTAGGGCTCAGCAGTGATTTGCTGGCAGCAAGTTGGATGCATCACTTAAGTCACAGCCCTTTTCTTCCTTGATATCACAAAAACCAACAGGTATCAAAGCACTGAACTGGAAGTACAAACATGACACCTCTGGGTAGCAGGGTTCACTGCCTCCACCAGTGGTGGCAGAAATACAGCCTCTGAAGACAGAAGAGCAAATTAGTGACTCCAAAGAAACGAAAAGTAAAAAGAAAGTATTAAAGCAAGCAGAACACAAGTGAAAGTTCAAAGACGAGAAGAAATTGAATAAATAACACTGCTGTTGCAGAAAACATGAATGACAACAGACTGTGGGGGGAGAAAAAAGGAAGATCAAACACGTCTTGTGTTTGATATTAAATGTGGAAAACAGTAAGCTCAAGAGATTTTATTACAAGTTAATTGGAAAAAAGTTTTATGATACACAGTGCCAGTAAAGCAGAGATTGATTAAAGAGGATCTCATCAGATCCACAGGTTCCGAATTCTTGTGGAGGAAAATATCAATAATTCACAGACCAGAAAAGATAAAAAGCAAATCCCTCCCGAGCTATGTAGTCAGTGGCCAAATATATTTTTCTATTTCTTGTTCCCACACAGAGATATCACAACAGATGCTTTTTTTTTGCAGGGGTTGGGGGGGGGGGGGGAACCAAACAATGTTTGAACATTCTGTTCTGTCTGAGAAAAATGTGGAAACAAGAAATAGAAAAATGCTTATTGAAATATTCTTACATAGTCTAAAACTTAAACAGTGCTTCTAGGTTCATTGCTGCAGACTTTGTGGCCAGCAGGAGTAGGGAGGTGATTGTTGCCTTGGATTTGGCTTCGGTGATTTGGCCGCACCTTGAGTGTTGTGTTCAGTTTTGAGCACCACAATACAAGAGAGATGTGGAGGTGCTGGAGCAGGTTCAGATGAGGGCAACAAAGCTGGGGAAGAGTCTGGAGAATAAACCTTAGGAGGAGCGACTGAGGGAGCTGGGGATGGTTAGTTTGAAGAGGAGGAGGCTCAGGGGAAACCTTGCTGCTATCTACAACTACCTGAAGGGACATTGTGGAGAGGCTGCTGCTGGTCTTTTCTCACAGGTAATTTGAGACAGAGCAAGGGGGAATGGCCTCAAGCTGAGACTAGGGAGGTTCAGATTGGACATTAGGAAAAAGTTTTTCATGGAGAGAGTGGTCAGGGACTGGAATGAGCTGCTCAGGGAGGTGGTGGAGTTACCAACCCTGGATGTATTAAAGAGTCCTTTGGATGGGGTGTTTAAGGATATGCTTTAAGGTGAATCTTTTAGATTAGGGTTCTAGGTTGGACTTGGTGATCCTGAAGGGCTTTTCCAACCTGGATGTTTCTGTGGCTTTTCCATGCAGACAGCTTTTAAGAAAAAGAAAAGCTACTCTTTTGGCATAAAGTCTGTCTATACACATAACAGAATGTAATTCAGTGTTGAAAGTCAGGTTCAAGTTCCTCTAAGCATACAAAAGATTAAAGTTACGTAGAATTACGAACTTCTCTATTCCTACATCCCCCACTATACCTTAAGTGTATATGTTTTGCTTGAAATGTAGAAGAGCACACAATTTCATTACTGGTCTATGTTTAACAGCCTAAAACTGCTTTGCAGAGACTTATTTTCTTATGGCATCATTAATTTTTCTTCTATAGTATCACAGTTTGATTATATATACACCTGCCATCAATATTTTTAGAGGATATCACAGTATCATTAGGGTTGGAAGAGACCTCACAGATCATCAAGTCCAACCTAGAACCTCACTTGCAGTGTTCTTCTGGAAAACTGTGTGAGAATGTCCATTTATTTCATTATGACCAGTTGTGGACTTAGAAAGGCTTTCCATTTCCTTGTGTTTAGGGATGGACAATTCTGCATCACTAGAGGAAAAGGCTAATTACTCACAGTAAGGTCATTAGACACACACTTCCGTTTTTTGTCATTACAAAGACTAATATTTTTTCATTAATGGCACTATGCAGAGTAGACAAAACAAATAAATAAACCTCCTTATTCAGGAGTTGTGCTAAACCAAATATTCAATTGCACAGCTGTAAAAATTAAAGTGAGAAAGGTATCAAAAAAGTAAGCAGTAATCATCAATACAATACTTATCACCTACATGACTCCAGTCTACAGTGCTTCTGAGGTGACAAACAGAATTGGTTTTGTTCTTTTAAGAGACAGTTTCAAAAGTACTTTTTGTGCCAGCTCTATCACCTTTCTCAATAAAAACCTCAGAAGTATCCTACACCCTTAAATGCTAAGTTAAATTTTAAGCATAGAATATATTATGCCTATCATAGAAGACAATGTCAGAACCTAAGTTATTCACTTACAACAGGTCTGCATTTGAAGTGAAACTGATCACTAAGCTCAGCTCTCTCTCAATGCAATATTGTGGTTATCTGCACAATTATGTTTGCACCTCAAGTTCTTAGTTTACTTTATTCTCATTTCCTTGCCCTAGAGAAAGTCCTTGTCAGAAGTTCACTGTTTATGAAAGAGAGATTGGTAGTTTTCCTTTCAGTTGCTCTCCTTAGAATAAAATCTGTGATCTGTCTTTTGGTGCAAACCTTCACTCTCCAAAACCCACAACAGAAGTCTTTTGATAGCCCAAACATATCAGTAATAGGAATGATGCAACCCACAAATCAGATCAACCACACCGACAGCAAGATGTGTAAAGAGACAAGAAACAAGACACAAGACGGCTCAGAATCAAAAAAAAGAATCCAACAGATCTTGGGATAAATTGCTGTATATTGAAGGCTCGGCCTAACTTCAGTGGAAGAATTCTGAGGCTGCTATGGAGGGCTTAACTTCCAGAAACAAGCCGAAGATATGCAAATAGGACTCCCTCATAGTATGTGCACAAGCAGTGTAATGCTGAACAACTGTAGCAAGGATTTCCCTCTTTGGTAACATCAAACCTAAACACAGTCAAGCTTCAAGAGAACCAACCTTCCAAAATATTTGTCCATGTCCACAGCATTTTAAAAGAAACCAAAATTATTGACTAGAGAGGAAAAAAAAAAAGAGCCCAGAAGCCCCAAGAAACACTGAGATTCAGAAGGCAATAACAACTTCTGCTAGATGTTCCCCATTTAAATGAAGCCTCAAAGAAGCCAAACTTCAAATCATAACTGGTGTCATAAAATCTAGTGCAGTGCTCGTGTAAAATGGAAATACAATAATAGTTTATGCAAATGGAAACATTTTATGCAAACTATTACATGGGATTGTTAAAGAATTAATAGTGAGGTTTCTTTATCAAAAACTCATTCTAAAAACCTAATAAGGCTCAGAAAAGAAAGATACTTTGCCACAGAGTAGGAAGTTATGTCCACTGGAACTTCTCAAGTCAGAGTGTTTTACAGCAGTTCTTACAAAGAAAGAAGGACAACTATGGTAAACATTTTCACCTCAGTGTAGTTGTTTTTCCTCATGAGAATTTCACAGAATCCCACAAACCAATCCAGCATTTTCTGCACAAACCAGGAGATGTGGTTACTCGATGTATATGCTGAGCATGGAACTGTAACATGCATGCAGAGACACAGTCTATGCTTTCATCCACATACTCATTGGGCTACACAGCAGTTTACAAAATATTTAATATGATTTATTATATTATTGTTTCTCTAGAACATGAGTATTATTACTTTATATTTACTGTGTTTCATAGAAGCTATTTATACAATACAAAGCCCACACAAACTAATTGTCATTAGACTTTGGGATATATTTAGATGTAATAATGCTACAATGGTGTTTCCAAAGCAAGATGGTTTCTCTGATACCCAAGTCCCTGTGTTTGTGGAGTTGTTTTAGTTTTCAGTACTGCTCATTCATTTTGGAACCTCCTGTAGCTAGCTGGAGACTCCTGCTGAACATTGCCTAATGAAATGAAGTCTGTAAGTCTTTCATGGTAACACAAAAGGACCTACTTAGATGTTAACCCAGTCTAACTTGCTTATTCTTGTAGTTTCAATGTCATTAACGCAACTGAAATCACAGGCGAGGCCAAAATTAAGTTCCATGAATGCCAACCTAAAGTCACAAAGAGCATGTTCTACAAATAAACCCAGAACCAAAACCAGGATAAAAAGGGCAACTATCAGCAAGTAAAGCTTTCTGAAAACTACTTTCTAAATGTGTGCTCGCCCTTGTCTGTGTATGGATGTGCTGTCACTTATGACTAAAGATTTCTTCCTCAATATCACAAGAGCATGGTCAGCAAAGCACATTTTCACCTCTCCTACAGAACCCCAACAGAAAAAAAAAAGGAGATTGTTCAAGGATAGGAAAAGAAGGAGATAAGGATGAGAATAATTTATATGTGGATTAGAAAACCTGAAGAACTTCTATGATCAGCAAGTGGTACCTTTTTCTGTCTTTGAGTGATGTACGTATTCATAATGCAAATGCTCCAAGCAGTAAGTTCCCATATCCACAATCATCACAGGAGCAGTTGCTGAGTTCTTGAAGCAAATAGAATCACTCTATCACATGCTGCATTAGCTTTGAGTCTTCCTCAGTATTACTGCAGTGGTTGATAAGAATATAGATAAAACTTCAGGAGACATTAAGAATAGAGGCATTTTTTACCAAAACCACTGAGACAGCTTCAGCTCTGATGGGCACATTCCAGCAACGGCAAAGAGCTGCATTTGGGTGGTTTCACAAGACACCTTGAGATATTTCATATTTAATTTATGCATTCATGCAGAGAAGGCCATGTTCATAGCAGCAATTAATACAAACCATTCTGTACACCATCTCTAGTTTTCCTAGTACAACAGCAAAGTATTCCCTAGGTGGGGAACACCTAGTTTACTGGTCTGACATAGAAAAGTAGATAGAAATACTGATTGCAACTGAAGTGAAAGCCAGGAGCCAAGAAAAAGTGATAGGATGGCTACTTCCTATCTGGAAAAAAACCTCTGTGACGGATCACTCACAGGAGTCCCAAGTATTTCTCCCCTCACTCCTTATCAGGGAACCTTCACAGAGGGCTCTCCATCAGCAGCAGTTGGTTTTTGCTGACTTCAGAACTATTTCTTCTACAGGCAAGAGGAAAAATACTTTTCTGTCATGTTCTGTAGTATGATAATAAAAAAGAGAATAGCTTTTCATGCTGTACCTAAGTAATGACTGTTTTCATCTGTGGGTTCAAGCTCAAGATGGTCATCTTAGTCTCAGATGCTCCAGCTATCAAGACAGGAAGCTTTTCCTTTGTCCCTCATACGGGATAGCTTAAATAATCTCTCCTTCACAGTGGATCAGGACCAGACCACGATCTGCTTCTTTGGCCTCTTTACAAATCTGATAACCTTTACAAAGATGTGGACCCATCTGATAGCTCCTCCTGGATATCAAGTGCTTTCACTCTCTCTGAACAAAAGTCCATGCACCAGAACATTAAATTTGTCAGTACTACAGTGCAGATCATCTCTGGTTTTAATGGTGAATGATCAAAATCTCATTCCAACAAGTGAGAAGAGATAAACGCATGGTGAAAAAAAAACTGAGCTTTGACCACCTAACAACCAATGCCAGGCATTGAACATCTTTGGTACCAGAGCTGAAAAAGGATATGATACACTTCCTACAGTGTACCACTAAGGACTCCGTATTTGGTAGCCATGAGAGGTCAGGAGGCCAGGCAAGATAACATGTGAGAAAAAAATTAATCTTGGGTATGAAGTTAAAGGAATGTTGGGGCACAAAAATCTAAAAAAAAATTGCCTTTTTCATGACAGCTCAGTGTTTTTTTTTCATATTCAGAACAGCTTCTACTACCTTTAACACTAAAATCTGAAATACACTGTGTTTGGTGATACCCTTGACATGGTAACACATTATGGACTGCACAAACCAAAGCCAAAGAAAGGTGCTAAAAGAGGATAACCTAAAGTCTTGTCACTGTTGTTTGCAGACCATGGGTTAAGAGTGTGCTTATGTGGCCTGCCCAGTGCCTTCATCATAAACTGCACTGACAGAGATAGATACTGATATGGATCACAGTCACAAAGCTAGATCTATGCATTTAATCCCCATGGACTTTTAGGAGGCACACATGAACATGATATCTCCTCTGACCTGTGAACAAATCAAACTTGGCATGTTTTGCATTGCATCATTTCCTCCTTTTAAGAGGAAAAATCTCAGGTACCAGTAAACTGAGACCTGTGAATCCGTGCTCTGCATGATTTGGAGCTCAACATTAATGGTACAGAAAGCTGAATGAGCTAATTCAACAGAATACTGTCTTTCATGATTTTTTTAGTTTATATCTCATCACCATTGGCCACACATAATTATGCCAGTTACTAATTTAGTTAGCCTCTATAGGTGCCCATTACATAAATTGAAACAGGCTATACAAAACAGCTTTAATATAAACCTTTTCATTCTACACTGATAATAAAAAGAAATACAACGAGGACAATTAAGTCAACCTAATCTTTTCTAGCCCTCAGCCAAAAGTATAAAAAAATATCATGTCTTTTTCACAGAAGGCCTTATAGATACACAACTATTCCATCATTCCTGTGTTATACATCTCTTCACTTCTGGTATTTAACTAACCTTATTCACCCAGGGCATTAAAAAAAATATATGTAAACTGAAAAAATATCTTTTCTGAGCTTTGCAACTGCTAATCCCAAACTCATGTCACACTATCACATGATCACACGCCAGCTCTGTTCATTCCTTCACATCACATAGCAATAGGTATGCACAAGAATGGTGTTAGGGGTATTGTATTCCTGTAGGTGCCTTCTTATGGATGAGATCTAAATGGAAGGTCCTACCCAAATTGGTCATTAGCAGTCCCAGAGAACTCTTCTTAAGAGTAGGTGTGTTAACTTCAGTCTCCTGGCCAAATTCCAGCTCAGGTAATTACATTCAGCCTACCCAATTTCCCACTGCAATTACAAATACAGAGAGATCCTTAATTTCCAGTCCCAAGCCTCTGTGCAGTGTTGAACAGTTGCACTGTTTCACCCAGGGTGGCTGCACTTCAGGTGCAGATAAAGCAAACTGTGTATAACTTGTGACAGTGTGAGAAGCATTTTGGAATCATCTGAGATGGAAGTGCTCTATGGTTAACATCATTCTGATTGAAATAACTGCCTGCCACTGACCTAAATACCACTTGTAAAAATTCTGTAGCAGGAAGCCTTCTTGGTGCTCTGAACAAATCAGTAAATATTTAAGCAGCCTTAAAGGTAAGTACTAGGGTTTGAAACTGCATATATGCAAGACTAAGAAAAACAACAGACCTCTAGCAATCTTTAATGCACTTCACAAGCATTTGAGCCATCAGCAATATGGGATCACTGCTCCAGTGTAAGATTAATGGCACATCCAATCTGTCAAACTTCACTCTTACTATTAGCATCTCGACAAAGGCCTTACACATGCATAAATATACGGCTAAGTCAAAGCTGTCTATAAAGCAACAATAAGGCAGCTAGCAGATACCATTAGACAGGGATTGTTTCTAAAATGGACTGCTGGAACTCACATTAAAATCGTATCACATCTCTACATGGTAAATGGATACGTTTTTTCCTTCCCTCCAAGCCTCTTGCTTGGGTTTCATGTCTGAAGACTAACTAGACTAGCAATGAACTGAAAACTCTCTTGCCATAAAATTCAGGATGGTCTGACCTTGTAAGTCAGAGAATTGAGGAAAAGAAAGGGATAGAATAGCCAAGAGAACTGTTGAAGCATAGATATGAATAGCAGAAACAAACTGATCAAATGAAGTTCATTTCAGTCCAAAGGAACTACAGAGATGAGCAGCATGTAAACTAAGGCTTGGAACAGCTCTTACAGAACTAGAACATGGGTTTCTTTTCAGCAGTTCAGCGCAATATCCTGTGACTGGAGTAAAGTTATGTCCCATGCCACCTTACCATTTTAGTGCTGCCTCTCTTGCCACCCTTAGACAAAGGGGATGTATTATCCAAGGGCTTAAAGGGTTCCTTAAAGGGTAGGTGGAAGAAAATGGCAATCCCACACTGTTTAAGGAAATCAGTGAATAAATTACCAAAACTGTCCATTTGCCTGCCCCTTTTAATCTTACTGTCGTACTCAAACTATTGGGCATGTAACTGAATATCTCAACTGTACCTGAAGAAATAATGGAGCGTGTCTCTGCAGTAAAACAGAACGGCACTAAACTGATGAGTTTAACCCAGCAGAAAGAGCGGCTGTAAACATGACAAATGCCTGCTATTGATTTCAGGTTTAATTACTCTGTGCAGCACTGACAAAGCCCATCAGATGTTGTTGTGAAGTGTAAATGGAACAAACTACACTTCACTGCCCATAGGAAACTGATGGTGTCTGCAGTTTGCATTGTTTACTTTATCCTCCGTAAACTTCAGCCTTGATCAAATTAACAAGTGCTACTAACCTCCAACAAACTAGGATGCACTATGATTTTACAGCAACAGCCTTGGAACAATAGTTCTGCAGAATTTCACTGATAACAAATGGGCTAACACCAGCATAAAGACAGCCACCAAACCTTACTGTCCAGCACTGCATGTCCTCAAACCAGGCTGGGAAGCCTTGTTAAGCACACTCTTGCACTTCTTTCTGGTTTGGGGGAAAGGTTGGATTATTCCATATTCTGATCAAGCTTCCAGTTACAACATGGTGCCTAAGAAGCCTCTGTTTTCACTAATAACAGCAAAACAATAGAAATCAGGCCATGTCTAGCATGTTGCATTTACCAAAGTGTTGTCTGAAAAAAATCCCTTTTTCTTCAGACACACACAGCCCTATTCATTTACTCTTGAAGATGTTCAGTTCTTCCTCTGTCATCCTCCTCTTCCTTTTACCTTTACCTTGTGCTTACTTAACACTTTATCAACCAAATGCAACACACAAGGCCTTAAAAACGAATACACTTTGAACCAAGCTACCTCAACAACTACAAAAGTTCCTACACAAAAGAGTTTCTCAGCTCTGCTGCATTTGCTACTTTGCAAATGAATGCTGCTGTTCATCTTGTTCAAATGTCCTCTTTCTGGGATAGGATTCTACTGTTAGCATAACTATGAACAGTATTGTGAGGAACATAATTGTTTTTACTGTGTGCAATATACAAAGGGGCTTTGTTACAACTGATCAGGAAATAGAAAACTCAGGTTCTAGTCTGAGTTGCTCAGACACAGAGGAACAACATCACTTGAGACTTAGCCTGCTCAAAGCAACAATTTTGTCTCCTAATTTCTACTGTGCTCACAGCTCTAAGGGTTTGGCTATCGTTTTTCAAAGAGTAAGCTGAAGACACATACTCCCTTCCTATTTACAGCAATGGGAACACAGCACATGGTCACAAACGGGCTAAGTAATCTGGACAATACTATTATCTAGAATGAGAGGAAACAGCCTTAAATTGTGGCAGGGGGAGTTTAGAAGTATTTCTTTACTGAAAGAGTGGTCAGACATTGGAACAAGCTACTCAGGGAAGTGTCAGAGTCACCATCCCTCAAGGTTCTCAAAAAACATGTAAACATGGCACTGCAGAACATGGCTTAGTGGGCATAGTGGTGTAAGGTTGATGGTTGGACTGGATGATCTTGAAGATCTTTTCCAACCTCAATGATTCTATGATTTTCTTCCAATAATCAGCAGATTCTAGAGGACTCCTAAGAGACAGAGAAAAGAAAGGGATGTGCACATTCACACAGCCAGCATATACCAACTTTCACAACTACTGGTAAGCAATCATCCTTTTCATCATCACTGCAAACAATCCATGTGACAATGACACATAAGAAGAGCTAAACCTCTTCCTAAAGCAGGCTATTTACAGATCCAGGCTTGACTTGAAAAATATCCCATCTTGAATTTTTGGTTATTTCAAATCAGTATGGAGGGGAAAAACAAACAGGTCTTCACATACCATCTTGGAGTTCTTAACATGCCTGCTTTCTTAGCTAATATACCCATACATAAGAACTATGGGACAGAAGTGGATTGGAAAAACAATAGTTGGGACAGAATTGATGCAGACTACTCAGTAAACTTTTACCTGCAACAGAGAAGATTTTCTTTCAGTGACTTTAATTATTCTCCTATTGAACAAAATTAAGTAAGGACATGAACAATTTTGAGTTTCAGAGTTTTTTTTCAGTCTTTTGTAAAAGCCATTTTGACCTTTTCTTTTGGAGGACCCATTTTAAAGGATTTCCCTACAGAAATTTGCTTGCTACAAAGATGTTTTTGCATCAGTTTTGGAACAGGCAAAGAATGGTCCCATAAGTTCCAACATCTTCTAGAACAGTTTAGCTCCTCCAACAAGTCTCCTTCCCCTGTTGGTAGACTCAACATAAAATACTGAAAAAACCCAACTCTCAAAGGATATCTTAAAAAAAATGAAATTAATTTAAAACCAAGTATTTTAAAGAAAAATTCTGGATGTAAAGTGCTGCTAAAGGAAATTTAAACAGAAATCATGACACCTGTCTCTTGGGAGCAATTCTCGATTACACATATCAGTCAAAACGGTGGAGACCTCAACTACTTGAGAATGCTATCAACTTAGTCTCTCCATCTTCTCCAATGATCAATGTACTTTCAAAATTGCACTTTCCTCAATTCCTTTGTTGAAGATGATCAACTTTCTGGACACCACGGAAGATTTATCTTTACCTCAGTGTGAATTTCCTCTCTCCAGTTTATCACACTCTATTTGTGGCAATTGCATCTAGTATATCAGACTGATGCTAGCACTGAGATAATTTTTTCCTCTCTTTCTTCAAGTTTTTTAGTGAAACTCAAGTAGGTCTCAACACAGTTTGAGGGTTTTTGGCTACAAGACTTCCTTATTCTATTTAAAGATAAAATGATCAAAGTCTCTATATATTTCTAGGGAACAGTAATTTCATAATAAATAGATTTGAATTAGTAAGATTCACCTTTGTAATACACAATTGTGAATTGAATTCCTTACATCCAATCTAAATCTCCCTTGGCACAACTTGAGATTCCTTCTCAAATACAAATTTTATATTTCACAATCATCAAGACATGAATTTTCTTCTCAAGAACTTCAAGTCTTGGTTTTATTCTAGATGTGGTCTGGTAAAACTCATTCGGTAAGAAGAAAACAAGCCAAACATTTAATGTTTAAGATGGAATGGACAGGACACCTTTGTCTTAGAGCTATTTCATTCTGTGTTTATACCCCTGTAACAAGATGCCTGGGACAGCCCTTGGCTCTGTCAATGTCCTGGCCTTTCTGACTGAAGCCTGAAATGATAAATGCATTGAGTGGTTCAACTGTTAGAAAGACCACCTTGAATCTGCCTCCAAATGTCCTGAGGAGTGGTGAATTTAACAAGATGTTATGAACAACTTGCCACAGAAAGGACAGCAGTTAGGATAGGATATTCCTTGTAGAGCTTAAGGTATAAGGATCTCAAGGATACTCATTAGGGATAGCTATGCTTAGCATGCTTACAAAAACATTCTCTGAGGTCAAAGGAGATTTTTATGGCTTCACACCGATGTGATTACTCAGACTGAAAGCACTAAACTGAGATAATAGCATTAAAGGAGTTAATAAAAAGCAAATATTCGTATCTGAGCAGTACACATTGCTGGTCACTTGGGTATTTTCAAGATGTAACCCATTTCAGCTACTGCAGATAGTATAGACAATGATAAAGCCACGGAATGGTGCGAGCTGGAAGGCACCTTTGAAGATCATGCAGTTCTAAACTCTTCAGTGAGCAGGGACATCTTTGCAGAATCACAGGATGTCAGGGGCTGGAAGGGACCTCCAAAGCTCAGCTGACCCAGCCCCCCTGTCAGAGCAGGATCACCTAAGGCAGATCACAGTGGAATACATCCAGACGGTTCTTGAATATCTTGAGAGGGAGACTCCATAACCTCCCTGGTCAGCCTGTTCCAGGGCTCTGTCAACTTCACAGGGCAAAAATTCAGGTTCACATGGAACCTCCTACGCCTCAGCTTCCACCCATTGCCCCTTGTCCTGTCACTGGGCATCACCAAGAAGAAGCTGACTCCGTCCTCCTGGCACTCACCCCTTACATATTTAAAGCATGAATGAGGTCACTCCTTAGTCTCCTCCTCTCCAAGCTAACAAGCCCCAGCTCCCTCAGGCTCTCCTCATAAGGAAGATGCTCAACTTCCTTACTCATTTCTGTGGCTCTGTGCTGGACTCTCTCAAGGAGCTCTGTGTGCTTCTTAAGCTGGGTGGCCCAGAACTGGACACAATACTCCAGATGAGGCCTCACCAGGGCAGAGTAGAGGGAAGGAGAAACTCCCCCGACCCACTAACCACAGGTCTTCTAATACACCCCAGAATGTCATTGGCCTTCCTGGCCACAAGAGGACACTGCTGGCTCATGACCATTCTTTCATCCACCAGGAGTCCCAAGTCCCTCTCCTCTTCAGTGCTCTCCAGCAGGTCAGTCCCCAACCTATCTTCCCCTAGACAATGTTGCTCAAAGCCCTACCCAGCCTGACCTTGAACACTGCCAAGGATGCAACATCCACAGCTTCTCAGCACAATCTGTTCCAGTGTCTCACTGGTGATTCAGTGTATTGTCCCAGTGTGAAACAAAGCATTTAAATATCCTGTGAGCTAAATACTACACTAAACAAGAACACTATTCCCTGCTAGAAAGCCGAATGCTTAAAACTGAATGTGTGCTAAAAGCACTCGGAATGAGGGTCAACAATAATAGAATCAAGCAGGTTGAAAAAGACCTCCAAGATCATCCAGCCCTATCCAATCAACCAGACCATGGCACTAAGTGCCCCATCCAGGCTTTTCTTGAACACCTTCAGGGACCATGACTCCACCTCCCTGAGCAGCCCATTCCAATGGCAAACCACTCCATGAAGAACTTCCTCCTGACATCTAGCCTAGAGCTTCTTCCAAACATCCAGTCTAAATCTGTCCTGGTGCAGCTTGAAGCTGCATCCTCTTCTTCTGTCTAAACCAATAAAATCTTAGTAAAACCATGTGTGAAGCGTTACATGTTTGAATTACTTTTTCAGGGAAAGCTTCATTAAAAATGTCTAGTTTTGTGAGGTTAGGCAATCAGGACTAACCTTTTAAGTCCTAATTAGTCTGATAGACTAGTCAGGACTAAAAGAAATGAAAGAGAGCAAAAAAGGTTGACAAACTGCATCAACTCCCACAGAAATCTGGACAAGTGCTGGCAATAGTAGAGGTAAGCAATCCTACTGAACATGTAGCATTTGGGCTTAAGAGTTAAGGCTAAAACACACTACAAATGTATTAAAGCAATACTCATCTTCAGCTCTACATGCACATGCAGACAGGCATTTACAGTAACAGGGATTTTTTTTTCTCCATTGAGGCTATACAATGAGAAATTTGCCTTAGCTCAAAATGCATCTTTGTTGTCTCATAATAGACCACAAAGGATCCATGTGAAAACAAGAAGTTAAACCACTTACACACTGCGATACTTATAAGTCTAACTCTTGTATGTGTGAAATGCCTGCATACAGCTGATACATAGAACTCCATTAAACTCTGTCACTGTCCAAACACAAATTTCTCTTTCTTTCTTTTTTTTGAAATGAGTCAGAAACCTCTGATAGCACCATTCCAAATGCAAATAATTCCGTTCCAACTGCCTCTTTACATTAGCTAAATGAAGTCATCAGTAAACAAAATTGGAAGAAATCTTCACACAACTGCTGTAAACAACTTTAAAAGTTTTATATCCCAAAAGATTAAAACTGTTAGAAGACAGTTCAGATTCACTGGAGATGCTCACCGCTGACAGAGTTTATAGTCAAAAAAATCAGCTCTCACATCTCACCCAAACTGATACTGGTCACAGCAAATTATAATCAAAGATAGATTTCTTGGAGGGTGATAATACCATTAGATTTAAGGAATTAAAAATACATGAAACTTTTGAGTTAATGAACAGGGTCCTTAACTGCTCATTTAATTCAAACAGCTGTTTGTTAATGCCCTAAGCAGTGTCATAAACTGTGAAAATACTGTTGAGTGCAAGACACTAGTTAATGCTATAAAGCAACACATGCTCTAATATTAAAAGGATTTAATGGGATTAATAGAGAATAAAACATTAACTCCCTATTATGATGTTTTTAGGACCCAAGGGCAAATTCTGGCTAAAAGGGACTCTGGTTCTAAAAGCACACAAAAAAGTAAACTACAGCACTGTACAGCAAATCATGGCAATTTTATGCTCCTGAAAAAAACTGGAACCCTGATAAGATCACATCTGTTCCAATCACAGACTGGATAAAATCACTGTTTACTAAAGTCCTAAATAACTAAATATGTGGAACCCCAACAAGATCCCATCTGTTAAGACTACAATTTGGTTAAGGTCCTATTACAAAAATTTCTATATGACAACATATTCACTATAAGAAAATAAAAATATTGTTTGTTTTTTTTTATTTTCTCTGGTACCATCAATTATTTCTTTTTCAGAGGCATACACAAGATTGTAAAAATCCTATGGCATAATTAGCTGGCTTGATGAACATTAATAACATGTTAGGATTTGGAGTGTCAATTCAAAAACAGCTATCTGCAACTAGTCAGTATTTAAGCTGTAGAACCTCAGTCATGCATTCTTAATTCCAGCTAGGTCAAATACAGTATTTTTTTACTCCTAGTGCAATGGTTACTTGTATAGTTCAGGTGCAAATCACAACAGGCTGTCAGAAAGGGTGACTACTATTTTTTCTGGGTTTCTTTGGAAAGATTATTCTAGAAATAAACCAGAAAGTAGGCTGAAATGACCATTAGAGGTATCTGAAAGCTAACAGTAGTAAGAGATTCCCTGAAACCTCAACAAAATGGAAGGTTTGTGGTTCTGCTCACATTCTTTTGATGAAGGAGGAAGTTGATGTGATGGCACAGAAACAAGGCATTAAGTCAGGAGTATTATCTGTTGATTTGAAATTATTCTAATTCTTCATTGCTGACAGATGCCCTTCAGTGGGAGCTGCCATATTGCAAGTCTGGAAACCCTGATTTTTAATCCTGACATAGAATGCCTCAGATTAGAAGGGACCTTAAAGATCATCTACTTGACCCTCTCTGCCATGGCCAGGGGTGTCTTTCAACTAGATTTTGTTGCTCAAGGCCTCATCCAACCTGGCCTTGAACACCTCCAGGAAGGTGCCTTACACAACCTCTCTGGGCTATCTGTTCCAGTCTCACCACCCTCATACTGAAGAGTTTCTTCCTAAAACGGATCCTAAACTTACTCTTTCTCAGCTTAAAACCATTCCCCCTTGCTCTATTGCTAGACACCCTTATGGAAATCCCCTCTTCAGCCTTCCTGCTCCCTTCAGGTAGTGGAAGGCAACAATGAGGTCCCTCTGCATTCTTCTCAAGGCTGAACCACCCCAGCTCACTCAGGCTATCCTCATGGTAGAGGTGCTCCAGCCCTTGAAAGATCTTTATGGTCCTCCTCTGAACTCAGTCCAACAGTTTGTGACACTTAATGACATGGATTTTGAAGTCAGTTCAACTTTTCAATCTTGCTGTTGTGTCTGATCATTCCTGACAATATATTTTGAGATGGGTTATTCTTTTGTAAACAAAGTTGAGAAAAAATGCTCATTCATGGCTAATTTTCAGATTTTAAGTGATGATCTTATGGATCTCATAACAATAGGAAAAAAAATTCTAGGGAAGATAAACAGTCTAGGAACCTACAGAAGGTTTAAGGTGACAAAGCTGGTGAGAGGCCAGGAGCACAGCCCTGTGACAGGAGACTGAGGGAGCTGGAGGTGTACATCCTGGAAAGGGGAAGCTCAGGAGGGACCTCATTGCTGTCTACAACTACCTGAAGGGAGGCTGTAGCCAGATGGGGACCAGTCTCTGCTGCCAGGCAAGCAGCAACAGAATAAGGAGACAGTCTCAAGTTGTGCCAGGGGAGATATAGGCTTGATATTAGGAGGAAGTTCTTCCCAGAGAGAGTGATTGGCATTGGAATGGGCTGCCCAGGGAGGTGGTGGAGTCTCTGTCCCTGGAGGTGTTGAAGCAAAGATTGGATGAGGCACTTAGTGCCATGGTCTGGTTGACTGGCTAGGGCTGGGTGCTAGGTTGGGCTGATGAGCTTGGCAGTCTCTTCTAACAGTTGATTCTATGATAAACATTTATCTTGTACCTACAAGTTCTAAATCTGAAGCTCAAACTATCTTAACAAGAATTTGATTGGTCTTCAGCTTTCTCTATGTAACCAATTTCAATATTATTTTTGATAGACATTAATATGGAAACACAATGTACATATGAAGGCAAGCTTTAATACTAATATTCTGTCTTGACAGCGATAAAAACTGGGAGGCTATGCCTCATTGTTTAGTGACAAAATTAATGACTATTATTATCCATCTTTTCTCCTCACCTTTCTTTGCATCTAAATCTTGGTACAGTGAACTGAAAATTAAGCTTAAAAATTAGGTACCACACAGAAACATGAAAGAGTACTTTCTAACAAGTTCTGGATTGTAATTTTAATGTATTAGGTATTAAGTTTGAATCATTTTTTAAATTATCAAAAAGATACTGGGGCATATAAAAAAGGATGCAGACGGCACATAACACACTTGCCAGTTCCTCATTGACTAAGCAATACTACTAATAATGTCTTATTTATCAAATGGTATTATTCTTCAGAACTTGTACTCATAAAAGACAAGTTGTCTGTCAATTTTGCCCTACCACATTCTTGTAAACTTACAGGCAGAGCAAATTAACATTTCTGATGAAAAAAGAACACATTATTGTACAAGCAAATTCGAGAGCAGATCAAAAGCAAAGCTATAGGAATTCCTCTCCTGCCTAGGGGAAGAAACAAGCAGTAGCTGTGGCTTCTGAGCTTCTCACTACTGAATGCACGAATGCGACAAGACAGCTATGTGGAAACAAGCGTTCAACATTTCAGATGAGGTCTTAGGATTCAGTCTGCACAAAACAGTGCAATTCCTTACAGTTTTGGACTAAAGTATCATCATCTACTTTGATATTGGCGTTTTATTTTATTTGCAAGGCAAGAGAGGTAGAGCTGATTGTAAGGACAGATATCTTAGAATCTGCTGAGCTATAAAAATACATCCAGGACAAGAGCACAGGTTCTGCTGCTATAAAACATTTGCTTCTCTGTGCAACAGCAGGGAGATATGTCTTTCCTGCAGCATTATTTGGAAAAGAATCCAAATCAGTTTCCTTCCAAACACAAACTTCTGTAGACTAAAAATACCAATTTATGAATTCATAGGTAGTTTAATGTAGTTTCATAAAGAATAAAGTAGCATTTTGGAAGGCACATCTGAGAGATATGTATGGTGTTCCAAGATCCTCACCCCTCCAAGGATCCTGAAAGTTAAATAGTTTTTTTTTCCTCCTCAATGAAAGACTTAACTAAAATAAGCAGTATGAAGAAATCTCCAACTGTGAACTAATTAAAGACAATTCCCTTTCATGGTTTCCCCACTAAATGTCATTTGTGATTTTATTTTGCTTTCCCAAGGTTGTCTGTCTTGACACATCTGTCTTACATAAGGTTAATACAAAATACTAATTATTTTTAATACTGGACATACCTCAGGAAGTTAACATCAAATTTATTAAAAGCCTGGAGGGGAAAACTACATTTTAAGCTATAAAAACACATGTGATCTCTTGCTAATAAAGTTACCAAACAGTAACAAAAGCTAAACAGATAGTACAACAAAAAGAAAAAACAGGAATCCGTGATTTTTATCTTCTTTGGAGTTAGGCACAGCATAACATGCAAGTGCCTATATAACGCTCCCATCAGCCTCAGGAATACCCATGCTACTCCAAATTAAGCTTTCAGCACCTCCAGATCCATCCAGCTATATGACAATACAAGTAACAAGAATTAACTGATCCAGTTAACATCTTTGAGATTTTGAATTCAACCCTACCAAATGCACATTGCCCTGTAGCAGAGGAAAACAAAGGGTGGGGGTGTTTTAAGAGGTATCAACTGATATTCTTAAACATGCAGGGGAAAAAAAAGCCAAGGCAAAAGAAATTTGGTCTGACTGCAGTGTTCATGTGTTTTGTGCAGAGGGCTGGACTACAGACCTCAACATCTTTCCAAACCTCAGTGAGCCTATGATTCCAAGTTTGGGAAGTTACATCCATCTCCTTAACTGAAAAGGTATTTTGGCATCATTCTGGTAACACAGCACCTCCCTAAGGATTGCTTAACATGCTCCTTTAACTCTGGGGATGTGAGCAATCTGACAGCCATCTCTCTGCTATGCTACTTCCCAGCAATCTATCCCTTCACCAGAAACGCATTCCTGACCATCAGACATCATAGAGCTCCTACTTCATGGCTGATGAATGGGCAATATTAAAAAGGTAACTTTTTCTCTTAAGTGCATTTCAAATGTTTAAGATATCCAACAGAGAATCCCCAACCTGACTGACATGAATCACAACATACATCAGTCTACATGCTGAACTACTTTGTCACATCTGTGACAATACAGAGTGGTCATGCATACATATGTAGAGCACAAATATTTACTAATTATCCCTGAGGCAGCTCAAAATATCTTCTGCTGACAGGGGGATTCATGGAACCCAAAAAATCTCTCCAACTGAAGAAATCCTGCCATTAGGGACAGCTGACAAACTTTTCAGTTCTTACTGATAATGCTTACAAGGGAAATAAATTCCAGTATTATCTTCAAATATTTACTCAGAACAACCACAGCAATACTCCAAAATCAGCAGAAGTTCTTTCCACCCACACTCATTTTCATCCCCAGTTCTCTAGACCACAAAGGGAACTGGAAAAGCAAAAATACAGCTGTAGGGAAACTCAGCCTATTCTGAAGGATTACCACCAGCCAGAGCCCATTCAAAACATCAGCTCTCTTCCTGCCAGCGCCTCAGCTCCAAGGAGTAGTTTATGAGCTGACAACTTGACAGTATTTCTTTGTAATGACTGGCTGAGGACATTCAATTGTCATACAATAATTTTCAGTAATTAGTATACATATTAGAAGCAACTCATCTTTTCACAAGAACAATGTTCTTTTGGATAAACAAGAGCTTCTGCAACACTGAATTATAGAGGCCATGCTACTAATTTATGGTGGGTTACAATTATACATGTTGTGGGCCACAAGCACTCTGTGGGCTGTGTAATGAAGGCCAATAGTTTAAAAACTGATTGGAATTACAAATAATCTGCCAGGTGTTTTCAAGGCTGTTATGGAAGACAGCATTATCTTAGTCTTGAGACTCCAAAGCCAAGATGTAAGAAAATATTACAGAAAACTCCATGTCAATAACTCTTCAGAAACACCTTCTCCAAAGCAAGTATTATTTTGCTATTACTGATCAAGAATAGAAATTCACATAGTAGGGGCATGAACTTCTAATATTAACAAAAACACCTCACATCACTTCACACATGCTGTACTGATCATCTAAATTTGGTCACCAATCTGGTTCTGTTACACAACCTGCAAGAGATCTGTAGGCATGACATCAACTGAGAGCAAGAAAAAATGTAGAAGAATGGCAAAGTAGATAAGTGGATATATCTGTGCTTGTATCAAAAGGATTGTTACCACTTTCTATCTTACATCACTACATGAAAATTTGTAATAATCCTTTAAAGCAATATCAGAAAGAAACAGAAGCTTCCAAAGTCCTTCTTTCCCCTCTTCCCACTAGAATATTAATGCAGAATATTAGACTTAATCCAGATGATTGTTATCTAATCTGTGATGGATAGCAAATCAATAACATTACAATAAACAAACCCTAAACACTACACCTCAAGTACCAAGCTATGAAAAAGAATATATTACTTATAGAACATATAATAAACTGTTTTGAGCTCAATAGGCAAAAAGTAGTAGTATTTTTGTAGTAGGTAATTCGTATTTTCTTCAGGGAATGGCCATGTTGCTCTAAGCAATGTCATTTGCTGTTTTGCAGTAGCTTCAAGCAGTTCTAGGTTAGAAGATGATTTAGACAAAACAGGTCAGAACATGGGATATGGAAATATATTCTAGTGGTCAAAATAAGAAAAAAAAAGTCACAGTAGTGTGGATTTAGAAGATTAGCATAAAGCTAAATCAGTTTATTACTAAAGTGTAAAAACAAAGGAGCTTTCTATGGCTGTACATATCACACACATAGAAGGTCCCAAAGTTCAGCTCTCCTGGAAAGTTGACTACCTATATACACACAGATCTCACACATACAACAGATATTATTTATATATGATTAAATGATGTATGGGTTTGAAATATATTAAAATATTCAGACCAAGTCGTCTGATACCATCACCTATGAGACTGAACCACTAAGGGAAGGCAATAGCTGTGTTCAGGTAGCAAGTGTGACTGTTTTCAACAGTACTACATAAGGAGCATCAGAAAGTGTTTTAAAAGTCCATAGAAAATACTTTATATAAATAACATTAAGTGGATGTCTATTACCCACCATGTCAAATCCCAAAATTCCATGCTATTGGAATGGGCTGCCCAGGGAGGTGGTGGAGGCACCGTCCCTGGAGGTCTTCAAGAAAAGACTCAACGAGGCACTTAGTGCCATGGTCTAGTTGATTGGATAGGGCTGGGGGATAGGTTGGACTGGATCATCTTGGAGGTCTCTTCCAACCTGGTTGATTCTATGAAAACCACACCACCACTCATCAGCTCAGAGTAAAATCATTTTGCTATCATTCAGTGCAGACACAGCTTATTCTATTTTAGTTGGTAAGGAAGAGTTAAGTACATATGGGATAACTTATAGATTCCCCATGCTACACACCCCAGGGTTATATGTTAGAGATCAAATCACATTCAACATGAGAGAAAATACACTGAAATGGTAAATTTGAGTTAAACTCAACCTTTACTCTTTAATTATAAATAATAAGTTTGTCACTGAAATATCTTTATTGAAGGGGCACTAACTTCAGATTTTCTACATCTGCATGGTTTACTTACAAATCCCTCAAAATTTGTCTGAGGCAAATGGCAAAGTTTTGTCTCCTGAAACTATTCTGTAATATTTAGATTTCCTGTATCAATTAGCACTAGATTTTTTTGTTCCTCAGGGTGCTAGTGCACAGAATCAAATGCCATGTTGTAAATGTAGGTTTCTGAGACAGTTGGTACTCTCCAACTTTACAACTCTGATGGATTCAATCCTGTCACAGGGCTACCGCCTTAATCGCTACTGCATTTGAGATCTGTAACTTAATAAATACAAAAACATCTTCTGCAGTTGTGCTAAGTTGAGAAATCTCTGAAAATTTGTATTGGGAGGAAAAAACCTCCAAATTATAACATTTACCCTTATTTGTGACAGGTTTTGTAACCCAGAATGTTTTTTAAACTATAGGTATTGCCTTGTCCAGTGCAGCAGAATATCACTATGCAACAGCAGTTCTCTAAACCTTATTGCACCAAAACAATTGCTTTTGTGGAAACTGAAGTGTGAAAAGCTCTCAAGCATGATAAGAAGGGAACTGAATATCAGTTCATGATTCTGCATAAGGGTCACTAAGTGGTGATCTTTTCAGAGTAAAGCTTTGTTTCAGGAACCCTTTGGGCTTTTAATTATCTTTGTAAGATAAAGTAAATTTATGGTTAAACACAAATTGCAAAACATTAAAGAAATTGAGGTGTGTGGGGGGAGATAAAACTAAGTTTCTGCTCAAAATGAGGCTGCACAGATACTGGAGAGGGGAGGTACAGTCTTCCTGTTCTACAGTACCTTATACAAGTCCTGAAAACAGTATACTTCTCTTTTGTCTCATTCTGCCTACTACCTATGTGAAGTCTACTCTCATATCCAGCTTCCCATTCAATTCCCAAACTTCCACAAGAGCAAAATTCTTTAATTTTTTACTATTCTGTATCACTGCCCACTGAAAAACAATCATGTGCTTACTAAAAAAACTATTCACCAGCACTGAAACACCCCAGTGCTTACTGACACACAAAACTGTTTGCAGCTACTTGAATCTCTGCCATGACCAAATACCTTTTGACCACCATCACTTCAAAAAAAACCAAACCCCTTTAATAAAGGGGGTAGGATGCTTTAGCTAAAAAAATGAAGACAAATTAAGCAAGTGTAAGTAAGATTTAAATAACTATTTCTATTAACCAAACATACATCTGCCCAACTATTAACAAGTAAAAATGTGCATTCAAATCACACCTGTTCTGCTTCTCAAAAATGCTATTTCAGCTAATTTAACCATTCATTCCTCCTAGGGACACATTTTGCTGGGAAATTCAAGCTACTTGAAATCAACCTGAGCAAATCATGCAGCTAACTGATTTCTGATAATAGAAAATTTTGGCTGACTGGAAATGCTTAAAGGCTGTGGATGTACAGAATCCTGGTGGATGACTAGACAGTTCTGAATTCCAAATGTCACATAGACAAGTCTCAACTAACAAACTTGTTATGATATAACTACCACCATGGGAACTGCAGTCCTAGAAAATCTGAGAGATGAATCATTCATCTACACAGGTTATCATTTTCAATGAATGAATATAAATAGAATATATTGGAGGATTTTTCCCTCTCTCTTTAGCAGGCAGACAGGAGCATCAAATAATAAAACTGCAGAATTATGTTCTGCTCTCCATGTCTACCAGTTTATTTTGTCCAAAAATGAAGTTTACTGGCACATGCAATTATTTGAGCTGAAAACCTTGCATATCTATGGGCATATTTTGCATTGCAGGAATAAGTACAACCAAACTTACTGTAACTTAATCAGGCAATCTCTCAAAAAGTGTGGTCCTAGCACCTTATTATCCCTAGCTGTAACAATCAACACTCACATCTTAGTTCATGTTCAAAATGCAAAATGGACAGAAAAGGGCTATAGAGCCATTTATCATAAAACCCACTCCTGTCATTGAGAAGAGTGAGACAGTTGCACAGCACTGGGCTAACATCTCAACTCCCAACACAAAGACCTGCTGTCCATGTCTTTTGGACAGCATTCTCCCTGGAAGGCTCCTGCCTTGGAGTTGCAGTTAAGAACAGGTTCCAAACCAACCTCTCTCTTCACATAGGTGCATTGAACTCACTGTTTGTAGAAACTGTTTTTCTCCTCCAATCTATGTGATCAAAGTCATCCCCTGTGACCTTAAGCATGCACTGACCACAAAACAATACTGTTGCTGCTTTGCTACAAATTTCCACTTCTACATTCAGTGCACCTTCTGAATGGTGACTTTAAAAACATTTGCTTAATTCTTTTCAACTTGGGTTGATGAGTCTAACAAGAGCAAATACACTCTGAGTCTTGTAACACTACTTATGCATATATCCATCTGAAATTCTTTACCAATAAATCCTCAGTTTTATCAAAACTGCATTTTTTAATGTATATCTTAATTTTTAACCACAGTTCTCTGTCTACTGATGCTCATACTCTTTATTAGCTGCTCTTTTGAGAGGGAATTCAATATTATTACTACAAGACTCCCTCTACCCCAAATTGATATTTAGTGTACGTGTTTTCACTAACACAAATCCCAGTAACACAGTTTTGGGGCTGTTTGTTGGACTGCTTACCGAGTTTGGCCTCAGGCAACTGTCTATACCACTCTATGATGTTGCAATCACTGAAAAGAGCTTCTATAAAAATCACTGTGGCAAATTTTATCCCATCAATGCATTGCCAGCTGAGCAATTTTGACTTCAAATCTCTCATTTTCTAATCAGATAGTTTAAAATTATTGAAACTGAATTTGCTCAATCATATCATGAAGGTTCAGCTCTGAACCTTCTCCTGATGGGCCTGTGTAAGTGACAGCATGTTAGACAGAAGTATTCAAGAAACTGCTTTTGGCTGCATATGTGAGACAGCTATAAAACTGTGGTTACCTTTGCATAGTTATCTTGAACAGGGGGATAAGAATATAAATCACATAGTAAAATACACTTTAGCAGTTTAAGTTATTCTTGCACTCTGTACAACTTGCCAGGTTTGCAATGTCACATCCAGGAAACAATGAATTTCCTGTAAATTGCTAAAATAATCACTTAGATAAGATATTTAAAAGACAGAAGTCTAAGCAATTGCATGAAGCTCCAGAATAAATATATATAACAAATAGGTTAAATGTTTTCTTATCTTTAAAGAATACTACCTCAGTTGATGACAAGAGGTTTTGCCTTTCTACTAAAGATTTCTTAGACAAGTGGTATAACCAGGTTCAATAAATCATTATTGAGTAACAATTGCAACTGACAATTATCAGGCACCTTATGATGAGAAAAAGGAAGTAAAAAGAAGCTTGAGATCAAACTACTGACACTGACCTGACTCCAGTTTTCCCCAAATCCTTGCTAATCAAGATCACGGATTCAGTATTAAGACAGATGCTTTTACTGACAAGTAAGCATCTTATGATCATAATGATACTTCAGTGGTTATCTAAGCTTATAAAGAGTCTGAGTAATACTGAAAAAGGTTGATTAGGTACCATTCATTTTTGGGATGCAAAGTGAAGCTAATAAAATGAACTAAAGAACTAATTTAGGTTGATGAGGTCTTTGCAAGATGCTAGAGTTGCTTACTGCTGTGTAGGCACTACACAATTCATACAGCAATGGGCAAATAAAACACAAATCTGGGTTAAAAAATAATTCTGTTCACACTGCAAAAGCTATAACCTTGCTTTGGTATTAAGAACACCTGGCTCTGGCTGCAAAGGTGACATGCAGCTTAAAGTTCAGCTGGTAGGATACACATACTTGTTCTAGACTGTTCTGGTGAAGCCCCAGTGAGCAAAGTCCTAGTGACTGAACTGATTCAAGGACTCAGGCTTACATCTACAGACTACTACAGATTTCAATTCCAGAGCCAAAAGGACATTCAGATGTCCATTTCTGCTTCTGTGGATCCCTAAACCTAAAGTATTTGTGGGGAGAACAGGAACTGAGATGCCACAGAGGCATGCTCTGCACAGTTGTGGAACTGCATTGAGTTGAATTGATTACAGTATATCTTTAAGGGTAACTGCTTCAGGCTGCTAAAAGTATGAAAAACTTGAACATCTCCTGAGACCAAATCCCACCTACGTCCCCTCATGTTCCAGCCAACTCCTTGCAAAGAGAAGGAGCAGTAACATAGGAGCAGTTACCATCTAGCTATGCAACCCAAGGACTCCCTACTGCAAGATATCTTCACAAAGGCTGATTCCATCAGATTCAGGATTTGCTTTGCTAGAGAATCGGCCAAGATTAGAAGCAAGCACTCTCAGCTGTTCAGGATAAAATGGCATGAACTTCACACAGGGTAGATCAATGAGAACATATCACACAAGCACTTCATGTATATTAACTGACCTTTTAATACATTGAAGATCTGGTTTCTTATTTTTACAGTCCCAGCTGGGCTAAGTCTCATTTATCTGAGAAACTGTCTCCTTCTACAGTTCATTACAACTAAGACAGTTATATTTGCTTCACATCACAGGATGAAGTTTGGAAAAGGAGTTCTTTCATCTCAGGGCTTAACTGTGGATTTAGTTTCAGCTACACAAAACACTGGACATCCTCATGCCTTGTCTAAATCTAAATGCATCTTGTTATATGTGGAAGCAACACTTGTGCTATGACACCATAGAGAGCAGCAGCCTTTTTAAGCAGAAAGATTAAAAAAAGAGAGTAAAGACCTTGCTCCCTAATAACAACTTGATGCACTCAAGTTACATAAATAAGTGCAGAAGAACCACAATAAAAGCAGAGTAAAACTGCATTTAGTAATACAGTACCCACAAAATATGTCAACAAATATCTGCCTTTAAATAAA